>NC_057810.1:440884224-441035652 GCF_018294505.1 Triticum aestivum | reverse complement strand
GATAAAAATGTCAAAAAAATAAAAGAAAATAAGTTTCCCATGTGATATGTGGCCTAGTTGTTGGGAAAATTTGCAAATATGAATTTTGACTTCATTTGCAAAATCTCGCGAGAATTTGTAAAAATGGGCATAGCTTTTGCATACTAACTCGGATGAAAAAGTTTTTTATATGAAAAATCATCTACTCGAAGGAATACACAGAGCGCTCCATACACGCGGAGGAATACGCGACAGCTCTAGCAGCCGGACTCTAAGCGGCCTCTAACACCACAAAGCATGGCTGGTCGTTAAGACCACAGACTCGGTTAGGCGAGTTCGGCAGCCTGGATAAACCTGAGCTAGGGCGCCATATATGTCACATAAAGGACACCAGGGGCTATAAATATTTAATATAGCCCCACTATTGGCTTGACCTTATTAATTGGCCAATGTCTTACACTTTTACTATCCATCGCTCGCTTATGTTATACTCTTCTACATGAGTTTTTATTTTTCACAGAGACAATTCGCGCGATGCCCTTCCAGGAAATGGCACAACGAAGACAAAGGCGCAGACGTGCAGCAAGGCCCCGCTTAAAGGTTTCTCTTTAGATTAAGCCTCTGTGTAAACCTTTTTATTGTCTCTTGTTGTTTCCACATCCCATGGGTACTATACCCACAGCGGGTACTACCGTTATTGGCATTTCGCCACGACAGACTAATGCACGTACCTAGAACTACAGGGTTCATAATGAAAGGGCATTCTTTAGCCCATTTTATATTGCAAAGTCCGAATACCTTCGGGAGTGTTTGGCGTCACGAGTTTGGCCTTATATGCATGAGCTCCGAATCATGTCTTTGGTCAAATGTTGGGTTTGCTCAGCTCCTAGGTTTGCCACCTTATGTTCCGTTCTTATCGGCTAAGGCGGCCAAAGGAGAACTACTGTGATTGTTCCCTGGTTATTCCGGACGAGCACCTCAGTAGAGAAAGCCGAAAACTGACTGTCATGATACAGCGAGAGACTATTCAACCACTCAAAGACTTACCGGAATCTTTAGGATTCCTCTGTGTTAATGAAGGACCGTTCCCCGGTCATGTATACACGCGCCCGTATTCAGATGTACGTGAAGGTACCAGGGGCTACATAGTAGCCCCACCGTCAAACTCCTATGGCTAAGTGAAAGTGTTACAGCTATATAGTCTGGTTGCCTAGTTCGACGTGCGATCACCTCCTTAATGGACCAAGACGTTGGATCAAGTGTGATTACGCATATTTTTCGCGAACAACCCCGCATTGTATGCGTGGGGGCTGAAGCCAATGACTGCTAACTTTCAGATTACACATATACATAAAAATGGCCGCACAGGAGGCACAATAATACTTTCGGGCACAAAGTATAAATATAGCCTCATAATCAAAATAACATTGTTTTTACAATGACACGATTTGTCACTCGAACATGACATTCTTCGAGCACAGAGCCTCTATTAACCGAGCACCTTCTGTTACCTGCTCCAAGTAGTGCTCGGCCGGATCCTGGCCTCCCGCCGGATTCTGGGTCACAACGATGGTGGCCTCCATATCTGTTCAATATGCTTTAACGCGGGCAAGATCCATTCGTGCACCCTCTATGCACGCCGACCTTCTCATGGCATCGATCCGTGATACGGCACCAAGGAATTGTTGCACTAAACCAGAAAAACTGTTCGGCTTTGGCCCCTTCGGCCAAAGACGGTCTATTACAGACCGCATTGCAAGCCCGGACAGCCTATGAAGCTCAACCACAGTAGCCATCTTGTCACTCAATGGTAATGGGAGTGCGGGAGCATTGAATTGCGACCAGAACAACTTCTCCACTTCTTTATCACCTTGATTGTCGAAAAACTTGGCTGCATCAGCTATACTCTTCGCCAAGTCCACATACGCGTCTGCAGGACTCTAGCGTCGATCTAGGGGAGCATACTTCGGATCCAAAAACTTCATCCGCAATAAGTAGGAGTTCCCAGTCGCGATTTTCCCGGCCTGTCGAAGCTCCTCCGGCACATCCCTAATTTCGGTCTGCATCTCCTTGGCCACATTAAGTGCCTTGTTCAGGTCAGCCGAATTAACCTGATTCTCCTTTTCAAGGAGCTCATACCGGTCGGCGGCATTTTTCAACTCCACAGCCATTTCAGCTATCTTGTCTTCGCTTCGGCGATGAGCAGCCTGTTCGGCACTCAACTCTTCGGCCGCCTTTAGGGAAGCCGCATTGCTAGTCCGAGCTTGTTCCTTGGTCTGGGCAAGTTCCACCCTCAGGGCTTCCACGACAGCAGCACCATCTGCAGTCCAAGCATGTCGCATTAATATTATGCCCCTCTTAGATTTTCCTATACAACATAATAAGGAAAGAAGAGCACATACCTTGTGACTCGTTCACCAGCGTGATATCAGCATCAATAGCTCCAATCTGCCTGCTTAGTTCGACAACTTCAACGGACTGGTCGGCTGCCGGATCCTTAGACACCTGCGCATATATACAACGCAATCATTACTTACACAATATGATCCTCCATTTGCCGCCTAGGGTGGACAACCAGAGTCTCAGGGGCTACTATCCATATGGAGCACACCTAGCGCATGCCTCATAGCCAAAAAATCATGTACTTTTCATTACATACCTCAAAGCCTCTGAGCAGGCTCGTAAATGCTTCATTCAAACCGCTTGTGGCAGATGAAATCTTCTTGAGCACCGTGCTCATTAATGAGCGGTGCTCCCCCGAGAGTGCAGCTCGCTCCAGAAGGCCCGTCAGTATGTCCGGCCGAACACCGAATTGTGTCGGACCCATCTCATCACCCCCGTGGGAGCCAAACGCTCCGGGCTCAGGGCGGCCGAAGGATTAGCTTCTGGCTTCGGCGGATCCGGACTCCTCCGTGACGACACCTCGGCATCGCCCGCCTCATGAGGCAGAGAGGTAGGTGGGGTCTCACTCTCCATGATCTCCAGAGGGAGATCCCCCGACGACGAACTCTGTCGAGAAGAGCTGCTAGCCGGACTGCAAAGAATGTATCCTGGTTATTATTCTTGGAGAAAAGCAGTACCTTCGAATTTACGATTAACTTACAGCTCGGTCGAGGGCTGGCCTGTTGGCGGGCATGACGCGGCGAGGGCGCCCTTCGGGGCAGGGCCCCCTGGTGACGCTTTCATACCTTGTTTGGGCACCTCCGTCTCCAAGTCTTCGGAGGTGGCCCTTTTCTTCCGGCGAGGGGAGGAGGCTTTAGAATCCCCTTCCCGGCTATCCTCCTTTGGGGAGGTAGCAATTCCCCCGGTTTGGATGCGCAATGAAGTTCTGCTTCACTTCTCTTCCCCTCGTCTTTCCCTGAGGGCATTTTACTAAGCACCCGGCCAAGCATCTTGGCTATGGTAGGACCAGGTGAGCCTTCGGGAAGTGGCGCCGGACACCTGATTCTCCCCGCCTTGTTGAGCCATTCCTGGCCACGGAGGATTTTCAAAATAATGATTATGATGAATATAAACGAAGTGTTCGGTTTCAGGGTTACTTACTTGGGTGTCTAGGCGATTGCAGCTTAGGCCCGCATCCTCGGTGGTGTCCGGACACTTACTTGTGGTCCAAAGAATAATTTACACATCCCTTCAAGCGTCAGGCCAAAGAAGTGCAGAATAGTTCGCGGACCCTCCGGATTGAACTCCCACATCCGGAGAGGCCGGCGTTTGCACGACAAGATTCGTCGGATTAGCATTACCTGAATTATGCTGACAAGGCTAATGTCCCTCTCGAGAAGCTCCCGGATCCGGCTCTACAATATTGGCACATTGCTAGCAGATCCCCAATCCCTCCCACATTGGTCCATGATGCCAGCTGTGACGGAGGGCCCGAACGGAAGTTGGGGGCGGCCACCCACTTCGTGCCTCTGGGAGCTGTGACGTAAAACCATCTCCACTGCCATAGATCGGACACCTCTGGGAAGGAGCCTTCTAGACATGGGGCGTCGGTGTTCCTGCTTATTACAGCACCTCCGCACTCCGCGTGACGCCCCTCAATCACCTTCGGCTTCACATTGAAGGTCTTGAGCCACAAGCTGAAGTGGGGAGTGACGTGGAGAAAAGCTTCGCACACAACGATGGACAAAGAGATATGGAGGATAGCGTCCGGAGCTAGATCGTGAAAATCTAACCCGTAATAGAACATGATCCCTCTCACAAAGGGATCAGGGTGAGGCCCAAGCCGCGGAGGAAGCGGGAAACAAATACGACACTCTCATTAGGCTCGGGAGTATGGATGACCTGCCCTAGAGCAGGAAGCCTGTGTTGGATATCTGTAGTTAGGTACCCGACCTCCCTAAGCTTCATGATGTCCTCCTCTGTGACCAAGGAGGCCACCCACCGGCCTTGAAGGTTGTATCCGGACATTATGGAGGATCCGGGGTGTTTGAGTTTGGGTCTCGGGTGTTAGAACTCGAGATGCGAAAAGGCGCAAGGGTGGTGGAAAAGAGGTATAGAACTTGAGATGCGAAAAGGCGCAAGGGGGGTGAATATCAAGAGTCATCAGCGTGACCGCTTGAGACTTATCTAAATTCACGGAGTCATATCAAAAGTCGTCGTGGCGTTGCGTACACCCGTATTGATGGAAGATCCCGTAATAAGGGGAACATGATCTATGCTTTGGAAGGGCGTGCCAATAAAACCGCCTCGCAACATGTATCGAGGTGGGCTAAGAAAAACCGGTTCGTGTTGGGCCGGGCCACGATGCAAGGGCACGACGTACAAAGATTGCCAATAGATCAGATTTATGCTATTCTCCCTACGGTGGTATGTGAAGATCATCTTGCTGATCCGGACATGGTCTAAGTGTTCGATAAATAATTTGGAGTATTCGGAGATGGAACCCGCCTTGCAATGCCGGAGACAAAACTGCGCGCCGGACTCATCGTCATTGAATCCTGGTTCAGGGGCTACTAAGGGAGTCCTGGATTAGGGGGTATCCGGACAGCCGAACTATATACTTTGTCCGGACTATTGGAGCGTGAAGATACAAGATTCAAGACTACGTCCCGTGTCCAGATGGGACTCTCCTTTGCGTGGGAGACAAGCTTGGCGATCCGGATATTATATTTCCTTCCTTATAACCAACTCTGTGTAAACCCTAGCCCTCTCTGGTGTCTATATAAACTGGAGAGTTTGGTCCTTAGAGGGACGATCACAATCATAATCATCATAGGCTAGCTTCTAGGGTTTAGCCTCTGCGATCTCATGGTAGATCAACTCTTGTACTACTCATATCATCAATATCAATCAAGCAGGAAGTAGGGTTTTACCTCCATCGAGAGGGCCCGAACCTGGGTAAACACTGTGTCCCTTGCCTCCTGTTACCATTAGCCTAAGACACACACATCGGGACCCCCTATCTGAGATCCGCCGGTTTGGACACCGACAATCCCCCTCCACCCAAGGGTGATCCCGTGTTTGAGCTCAAACCATTACCTGATAATCTTAAATATGCTTATCTTGATGAAAAGAAGATATATCCTGTTATTATTAGTGCTAACCTTTCAGATCAAGAAGAGGAAAGATTATTGAAACTCTGAAGAAGCACCGTGCTTCTATTGGATATACTCTGGATGATCTTAAGGGCATTAGTCCCACTCTATGTCAACACAAAATGAAATTGGAGAAAGATGCCAAACCAGTTAGAGATCCTCAACGACGATTAAATCCTAAGATGAAAGAAGTGGTAAGAAAGGAGATACTAAAGCTCCTTGAGGCGGGTATAATTTATCCCGTTGCTGATAGTGATTGGGTAAGTCATGTCCATTGCGTTCCTAAAAAGGAGGCATTACTGTCATTCCTAATGATAAAGATGAATTGATCCCGCAAAGAATTATTACATGTTATAGGATGGTAATTGATTTCTATAAATTAAATAAAGCTACTAAGAAAGATCATTACCCTTTACCTTTTCTTGATCAAATGCTAGAAAGACTATCCAAACATACACATTTCTGCTTCCTAGATGGTTATTCTGGTTTCTCTCAAATACCCGTGTCAGCAGAGGATCAATCAAAAACTACTTTTACATGCCCGTTCGGTACCTTTGCTTATAGACATATGCCTTTTGGTTTATGTAATGCACCTGCTACCTTTCAAAGATGCATGATGGCTATATTCTCTGACTTTTGTGAAAAGATTTGTGAGGTATTCATGGATGATTTCTCCGTTTATGGATCCTCTTTTGATGATTGCTTGAGAAACCTTGATCGAGTTTTGCAGAGATGTGAAGACACTAGTCTCGTCTTGAATTGGGAAAAGTGCCACTTTATGGTTAATGAAGGCATTGTCTAGGGCATAAGATTTCTGAGAAAGGTATTGAAGTTGATAAAGCTAAAGTTGATGCTATTGAAAAGATGCCATGTCCCAAGGACATAAAAGGTATAAGAAGTTTCCTTGGTCATGCCGGTTTTTATAGGAGGTTCATTAAGGACTTTTCTAAAATCTCTAGGCCTCTGACTAATTTATTGCAAAAAGATATTCCTTTTGTCTTTGATGATGATTGCGTAGAAGCAATTGAAATACTTAAGAAAGCTTTGATCACTGCACCTATTGTTCAGTCACCTGATTGGAATTTACCCTTTGAAATTATGTTTGATGCTAGTGATTATGCTGTAGGTGCTGTTCTAGGGCAAAAAGTTGATAAGAAATTGAATGTTATCCAGTATGCTAGTAAAACTCTTGATACTGCCCAGAGAAATTATGCTACTACTGAAAAAGAGTTCTTAGTAGTCGTATTTGCATGTGATAAGTTCAGACCTTACATTGTTGATTCTAAAGTTACTATTCACACTGATCATGCTGCTATTAAATATCTTATGGAAAAGAAAGATGCTAAGCCTAGACTTATTAGATGGGTTCTCTTGCTCCAAGAATTCGATTTGCATATTATTGATAGAAAGGGAGCTGAGAACCCCGTTGCAGACAACTTGTCTAGACTAGAGAATATTCTTGATGACCCACTACCTATTGATGATAGCTTTCCTGATGAACAATTAGCGGTCATTAATGCTTCTCGTACTGCTCCATGGTATGCTAATTATGCTAATTACCTTGTTTCTAAATATATACCACCTAGTTTCACATACCAGCAAAAGAAAAAGTCCTTTTATGATTTAACACATTACATCCGGGATGACCCACACCTTTACAAAGAAGGAGTAGATGGTGTTATTAGACGTTGTGTAGCTGTGGCACCCCAGCTCAGAGCGACCGGTTTACCCTGCATTGCCAGCCCAGAGACCTTGTCTTCTGGCAACACACAACAACATGGTACAGAAAACAACCGCTTTATTCATGCTAGCGGGAAATAGTTCATATTACAATAGTTAGCGAGGCCAAGCGGCACACACGGTGTGGCTGAACAATATGTACATTATTTAGTGAACATAAAGGGGCCTCGATCATGACAACTACTTGGCAGCGGAACAACGTCGTAGCGGGACTCCATAGCACAATGACACCGACGTGGACACGGTCTAGACTCAGACAGCACTCCTTTCAAATGGGACTTTCCTGAAATCTGGCATGACATGCCAGGTCAGTACATTGAATGTACTTGCAAGCTCACCATAAACATAAACAAGATGACAAACAATATTATGATATTTATCCAATTAAATCAACAATGCAGCTATATAACCAACATGATGTGACTATGCTCAACAGGTACTCATTCTCCTGACTTGCTTACCAGGTGTGACCAACAAACATAATATTACCAACACATACTCGTGATCCTTACGGCGATCACAACCCGACCATCTCATGGCCCGTGATCCTTACGGCGATCACAACCCGACCAACTCGTGGCCCATGATCCTTACGGCAATCACAACCCGACAACTCGTGTCCAACTCAACACGATGACCTCACTGTCATCCTTAGTGCAATTTAGTGTGCATATTTATTAAGTGTTGACCCATGGTGTACCTTACTTTCGAGCGTGTCCGTATCCGTGGACTCGGCTATCGATAGATTAAAAACACTCTACATAGGTTAGTACACTGTACCCACACTACCGAACCCATGGCGTCACTCTCCCATCCGAGTGGACCAACAACGTTCCAAATCGGTCTTTTTCTCGGGTGGTGAGATGCATCGTCATAGTTGTGAAACGTGGAACACATTGTGCATGCCGGACAGTTCCGGAGGCAGTTCCAACTGATATTCCACAGCACCTACTCATGTCATGACGGGAAATGGACCAATAAACCTGGGTGCCAACTTTCCACAGGTTTGGAACCTTCTTACTCCCTTCATGGGTATGACTCAAAGGTAGACATGTTCTCCGGGTTCAAAACTGATCTGCCGGTGCTTTGCATCATAATAACTTTTCTGTCGCGATTTGGCCAGCTGTAATCTGTCTCGGATCTCTTTGACTTGCTTTTCAGCTTCCATCATGAGACATGTTCCGAAAATACGGCTATCTCCGGTTTGAGACCAATTTAATGGAGTGCGGCACTTACGGCCATACAAAGCTTCATAAGGTGACATCTTTAAATTGGTCTGGAACCCATTGTTATACGAGAACTCGATGTACGGCAAGCAATCTTCCCATTGTGGTCCTTGGGCTAATACACAGGCTCGGAGCATATCTTCGAGTATCTAATTTACTCTTTCCGTTTGCCCATCCGTATGAGGATGATAAGCGGTGCTGTATTTCAATTCCGTCCAAAGGGCTTGATGGAGACGGGTCCAGAAAGCAGAGGTGAAAAGTGAACCTCGGTCAGTAGTGATGGTTCTGGGAACTCCATGTAAACTGACAATCCTGGATACATACAGTCGGGCAAGCTCATCTGCTCGGTATGAGGTTTTGACTGGGAGGAAGTGAGCCACCTTGGTTAATGTATCCACTACGACCCAGATCGCATTATTGCCTCATCGGGTCCTGGGTAATCCTGTGATGAAATCCATACAGACATCGCCCCATTTCCATTATGACACGGGCAGTGGTTGGAGAAGTCTGGCTGGTTTCTAATATTCCTCCTTAACCTTGTTGCATATGTCGCAATAGGCCACGAAATAAGCAATGTATTTCTTCATTCCATCCCACCAGAATATTTGTCGAAGATCTTCATACATTTTTGTGCCTCCAGGGTGGATTGAATATGAGGACTCGTGGGCTTCTGACAAAATTTTCTGCTTTAGGTCAGCTTGATTAGGCACACAAATCCTTCCCCTAAATAGGAGGGTACCGTACTGATCCTTCGATAAATCGGATGACTTGATGCGTTTCTGCAGTTTGGCATCGCCGGGCTGGGCTTTGCGGATTTCTTCCTCAAGAGTAGGAGTGACCATCAGAATATTGGCAAGACCAGCCTCAACAATGACCAGGTTGAGCTGAGCAATTTCTTCTTTGAGTTCGGAAGGCAGAGACTCCAGCATGACGTTTAAACTGACGGGCTTTCAACTTAGTGCATCGGCAACCATGTTGGCCTTACCCGGATGGTAATTTATTCCCAGATCATAATCCTTGACCAACTCCAGCCATCTTCACTGACAGAGGTTTAAATCTGGCTGAGTAAATATGTATTTGAGACTTTTGTGGTTGGTAAAAATTTGGCACCTTTTTCCAATGAGGTAATGTCTCCAAATTTTTAAAGCATGAACTACCGCGGCCAATTCCAAATCATGAGTGGGGTAATTGCCTTCATCGGGTCGTAGCTGCCGTGAGGCGTAGGCTACTACCTTGCCATCTTGCATAAGCACGCACCCAAGTCCTTGTCGGGAAGCGTCGCAATATACGTCAAAGTTGTGGTAGATATCTAGAAGTGTTAATACCGGGGCAGTTGTTAAGCGCTTCTTTAACTTGGTGAAACTTTTCTCACAGTCTGACGTCCATTCAATCTCCTTATCCTTTTTAAGAAACTCCGTCATGGGCTTAGCAATCTTGGAGAACCCTTCAATAAATCGACGGTAATATCTGGCTAATCCATGAAAACTCCGGATCTGAGACACGGTGGCGGGTGGCAACCAGTCGAGCATGTCTTTTACTTTGCTTGGGTCCACAGCTATTCCTTCAGTGGATAGTATATGCCCGAGGAATCCAACTTGCTTGAGCCAAAACTCACATTTACTGAACTTAGCGTACAACTGGTGCTCACGAAGTCGTTGTAGCACTGCGTGGAGGTGTCCTTTATGCTCTTCTTCATTTCTTGAATAAATAAGGATATCATCGATGAAGATGACCACAAACTTATCAAGGAAATCCATGAACACTTTGTTCATCATGTGCATGAAGAAGGGGCATTGGTGAGGCCGAAGACATGATGGTATATTCATAAAGACCGTAGCGAGTGGTGAACGCGGTCTTGGGAATATCCTCCTTTTTAATTTTGAGCTGGTAATATCCAGTCCGCAAATCAATCTTTGTGAATACCTTGGCTCCACTGAGTTGGTCAAACAAATCATCAATTCTTGGTAGAGGGTATTTGTTCTTGATCGTGACATCATTCAACTGTCGGTAGTCCACACACATACGAAGGCTGCCATCTTTCTTGTCCACAAAAATAGCGGGTGATCCACATGGCGAGGAACTGGGGCGGATATATCCTTTTTGGAGCATTTCATCAAGCTATTTCTTTAGCTCCACCAACTCGGATGACAGCATTTGATAATAGTTCTTGTGTATTGGTGTGGTTCCGGGCACAAGTTCTATTGCAAACTCAAGTTCTCGGTCAGGTGGCATGCCTGGCAGTTCTTCTAGGAATACATCGAGAAACTCACTGACCACTGGAATTAATTCCATTTCAGCTATTGCTGTAAAAACCATTCCCTTGGAGGGTATGCTTCTACAAGCAATAAACTTGGTAGCTTGTCCATCTTGTCCGGTCAAGTTGACTTCTCGGGTCGCACAATTTATACATACTTGGTACAGAGTCAGCCAATTCATACCCAAGATAACATCCAATTTTTCAGACTCAATTAGTATCAAAGACGTCGGGAAATGGATTTCGTTGATCCGGACTTCCAGATTGCGGCAGACAAGATTGCTTTGAATAATAGATCCCGGGGTTTGTACCAGCATATTCTTGCCCAAAAGCGAACAAGGAAATTTGTTTTGGGCGACAAAACTCCGAGAAATAAAAGAGTGGGAAGCCCCAAAGTCAAATAAAATTACTGCAGGTATGTTATTAACAGGGAACATACCAATGACGACTTCAGGATTTTCTTGGGCTTCGTCGGCTGAAATGCGATGAACGTATCCCGTGACGTCATGCTGACTTGGACCGGCTTCCAAATAATGGATTTGAGGCTTGAACATAGCATTGGTCCGGGTGTTCTTGGGACACTGTTTGGCATAATGTCCGGTTTGTCCGCAACTATAACAGGAATTGTTGCACAGACGATTCTCCATAACTGGGTTGAGCACATCATTCTTCACTTGGGTGGTGGTCTTGTTAACATTCTGTTGCCAACTGGGCTGGTATGCCATCGGAGTTGGCTGCCAGGTACGAACCTTCTGCGCTGGTTGCATTTCCTTCTTGGGCTCAAACTTGTGTTTGTGATCGTTATGGGAAGACCTAGTATCTGACATGAGCTTGTGTTCCCTTTCAGCAATGAAAGCCTTGTTCACCAGGGTTTGGAAATCTGGAAAACCGAACATACTGAGAGCACAACGAAGTTGCGGGTTTAATCCACCAAGAAAGCAGTCCATCTTCCTTTCTTTAGTGGCCACGTCATATTGAGAGTAACGTGACAGGTGATTGAATTTTTGTAAATATTCTCCCACTGACTGACTTCCTTGGAGGAGCACGAAAAATTCACGCTGCTTAGTTTTCATGATTCCCGCAGGGATGTGATATTTTTGGAATTGTTCCTTGAATCTTGGCCAGGTAATTGCTTCATTCTCAGTCCCTATGGCTTTCTCACTTTCCCACCATATGGTAGCAGCGCCTTCCACATAATGTGTTACAAATAGAACTTTATCTTCTTCATCAGTTTGAGCAACCTCAAGTTTCTTTTCCATAGCTCTTAACCAATCATCTGCATCCAAGGGATCAACGGCCTGACTGAAACTGGGAGGCTTAGTCCTTTGAAAATCAGATAGTTTGGAGTGAGAGGCAGGCCGATTTCCATTCTGTCCAATCATTGCTTGAATACTTCTGAATATTTCCATTAGATCATTGTTTCGTCATTCCTCGAACATACGCATAATTTGCTTGGTAGAAGGCGGATTTGGAGGTGGAGGTGGTGGTGGAACGTACGGCTCGGGTGATTGTCCTGCCTGTCGTGCGGAACGCCGAACAGGAGAACCCTCGCGAACGTTACTACTACAGCCTCCCCGCATCATCCTAATATGATTTTTCCCAAGTCAATGCAACCGAGATGAGAAGCATTCAACAAAAACTGGGGAGAAGCCAGCAATAAAAACCAAGCGAAACCGAAAAGACGAAGAAAATACGGCGAATAAAATAAAGTCCGACATAATTATGCATAGGCTCTTACATGAAATAAAAATCATGCCAGGTCCAACTACCCTCATACATGAAACGAAACATCATGACTAGTACGATTACAACCATACTCCATCCCGACAACTGAGAATACTCGAAAACTCCACTACTCGGCTGGCGCTGCGGGGTCCTCTCCTGATGCGGACTCGGATCCGGAACTAACAGGGTTAACGGAGACCTCTGGGTTAAAAGTGACACGACGACGCTGCCTTGAGGGTTCTCCCTCAGGGGTAGGCGGTGGGCGGATCATCGGGGCTGTAGGAGTGGCGAGGAGTGAAACCCACTCTGCAGGAGCACTAAGGGGACTCGCAGTCGCGGTGCCCGAGCTACTCGTGGGAGTAACCGAAGAAACAGATGATCTAGAACTGGCAGGAACGTAGGGAATAAATCCTACAGATGGAGAAGCAGTGGTTGAGCGAGCGGAGACTAAAGTAGAGGCTAAAGCAGTACGGGCACGACTCAGCTCACGAGCCAGCTCGTAGATCGGAAGATAGCTAGAAGTGATGTAGCGAGAAAGGTGGCTAGCGACACTATCAGACTCCGGATCAATGACAGGGAAATGGACACTACCATTATCGTGGAGAGATGGGTAGTAGTGGAAACCTGGGTGATTCTGCATCCGGACCTCATTGTAGCGGAGCTTAACAAGTACCTTGAATGCGGCAAACTGGACAGCCTGAGAAAACGAAGAAGCGTAGCCGCTACGAGAGGTACGAGTGTAAGAATTGGAATCGGAACTGGTGTGCAGAGTAACCACGGCGTGATACTCATACACTGAGTCAGCTAGGCACTCCCGGTACACACGATAGATGGGATCGTCTCCGTGAGGGTACAGCCGACGCCACACGTTACGAAGGAGATGCGGTGACGTGTACGGCATCAGCTGCAACTGGCACAGATACAACACCGGAGCCATCTACACTCACAACCATTAGCAGGTTAGCATAGAAAAATAAATATAATCAGTGCATGCAATGCAACAACCACCTACAGTTATTACCGACACTCAGCTACAACTCATATCTAGCGTCCAGTTAACTCGGCTTAGTCTAGCGTGGCCTACAGTCAGCGCGGCTCGGATACCAAGCGTTGTGGCACCCCGGCTCAGAGCGATCGGTTTACCCTGCATTGCCAGCCCAGAGACCTTGTCTTCTGGCAACACACAATAACATGGTACAGAAAACAACCGCTTTATTCATGCTAGCGGGACATAGTTCATATTACAAGAGTTAGCGAGGCCAAGCGGCACACATGGTGTGGCTGAACAATATGTACATTATTTAGTGAACATAAAGGGGCCTCGATCATGACAACTACTCGGCAGCGGAACAACGTCGTAGCAGGACTCCATAGCACAAGGACACCAATGTGGACACGGTCTAGACCCAGACAGCACTCCTTTCCAATGGGATTTTCCTGAAGTCTGGCATGACACGCCAGGTCAATACATTGAATGTACTTGCAAGCTCACAATAAACATAAACAAGATGACAGACAATATTATGATATTTATCCAATTAAATCAACAATGCAGCTATATAACCAACATGATGTGACTATGCTCAACAGGTACTCATTCTCCCGACTTGCTTACCAGGTGTGACCAACAAACATAATATTACCAACACATACTCGTGATCCTTATGGCGATCACAACCCGACCATCTCATGGCCCGTGATCCTTACAGTTATCACAACCCGACTAACTCGTGGCCCGTGATCCTTACGGCGATCACAACCCGACCTACTCGTGGCCCGTGATCCTTACGGCGATCAACACGATGACCTCATTGTCATCCTTAGTGCAATTTAGTGTGCATATTTATTAAGTGTTGACCCATGGTGTACCTTACTTTCGAGCGTGTCCGTATCTGTGGACTCGGCTATCGATAGATTAAAAACACTCTGCAGAGGTTAGTACACTGTACCCACACTACGGAACCCATGGCCTCACTCTCCCATCCGAGTGGACCAACAGCGTTCCGACAAAACCATTTCACTGTCATGACACTCTCCTGGCCCCTCCGACTCAGACCCCACTGGGCTAGTCCTGGGTGGCCCCGTGTCTACCTCCAGACACCTCGACCACCATCGTGGCCACGATCCACACTGGGATCCGGTACCAAACTTAACTTAACAACGACCTCACAAGGTTATGCTTGCCTACCGGGCCAGGGTACAGCACGCCCATAACCTTCCCTAAATTGAGGTACCGACCAGAGGCACGACAATGAAACGCGTTAAGGCCGTCCCATACCGGCAAATGTGGTTGCACTGGGAAAGACTCGTTTCAGCGGCACCACGACCCGGTCAACAACATGTTCAAGTTGAATTATTAATCAGGTTCAACTTTAATGTGAAAAGAAAATAACCGGTGTCATACTACCATACCATGCATCACTTAACATATGCACCACATAACCGTGCAAAACTGCACCAACTATGCTCCCACGGAGCCAACATAAACTCATGCTACTATACTAGTAAAAACCTTTCTTTACTTATACCAGAACTATTTCTAGCAATTATCATCATTATACCTCATGCAAAAATATTATTCAAATTACTCATCAACTCTATGACCATATTATTTATTTAACTCTTGCAACTAAGTTCTCATTATCTTACCAACAATATTTACTCCAAACATACTGAAGTTCAAGCATTTTAACATAACAAGCATATAACAGAATATATTTATTATATAACTAATTTAAATGCATCAATATTCATAGGTTCAAGTATGAAAATCATAAATATTGTAGTGGCACCATGAAAATGTTACTGTGGCTTGCCTTAGTATTGATGAGGTTCTCAAGGCTCCTGGTGATCCTCAAGACAAGCTGGTTCCTATGAAAACATTCAAAAACCACAAAAGAAAATATCAAGAAAACCTTCTGAAAATTGCCAGAAAATCTAGACAGCAACAAAAAATCCCATCTTTTGGGAGCTGTTAGATTTTTGGACAAAGAACACAATGCAATAAGAATCACTGCATTTGGACTTGTAGAATAAAAGTTATGGCTGTTTGAATGCTACTGGAATTTAAATAAATTTGAAAAAAGAAATAGAGGGGGGGTGACGTCGATGGCGTATTTTCCCGGGGCGCCACCACTCATACCGCTTCACGCGCGTAGTGAGTGGCTGACTAGCGGGCCCTGCTAGTCAGGCCAGAGGGAGGGAAGAAAGAAACAGAGAGGCACGATGCTTTGCCGGAGCTTACACCGGCGTTGAGGCATCTTGGAGGAAAACGAGAGGGAGAGATTGATGGAGAAGGATCTTGCGCACCTGCCCATACCTGTGGCGTGGCAAACGGTGACCGGACAGCATCGAATTCTTCCTCGCAAGCGGAGGCAGAACACGGTGGTC
The DNA here is from genome assembly GCF_018294505.1 of Triticum aestivum. Classification (NCBI taxonomy): domain Eukaryota; kingdom Viridiplantae; phylum Streptophyta; class Magnoliopsida; order Poales; family Poaceae; genus Triticum; species Triticum aestivum. The sequence goes on along the minus strand of NC_057810.1, from coordinate 441,019,801 downwards.
ACTGGAGATGAGGAAGACGGCGGCTAGGGGCGGCTCCAGGGGCTCGGGCTTGGTGCGTTAGCTTCACGGAGGAGAGGCGGAGGTCCTGGCGGGGTCGCCTCGGCTTGGGGGCGGCTGGAGCTGCAGGGACGATCCAGAGGGGATCGCCGGCGAGCTCAGCTCTGGGACGGCAGCCCGCGGCCTGCCCGGCCGGGCTGCGGCTTCTAGTGGCTATAGGAGGGAGAGGTGGAGAGGTGTGGTGCTCAAGGAGGCTGCGGAGGGGGGTTTATATAGGCGGGGCGGCGAGGAGGGCTCGGGCTCCGCCGGTGGACAGTTGTCGCCGGCACCCGACGACGAATGGTGCCAGAGAGAGGGGGAGAAGGCGACGGGGTTCATGCGGGAGTTGTGCACGGACGCGGACGAGCACATGAGCAAGGAGGAAAGGGACGAACACAATGCGCGGGCACTATACCGTTGGCCGGACCATGCCTGTGCTCGCTGCGGCGAGCTCCGGCATCGTCCAGCGGCAGGGTATAGTAAAGGTGGTGGAGATGAGGATGGTGGCATAGGGGGACACACCCTGGCTGGCCGAGCAGCGGGCACGCGCGCCACAGAGGCGCTGGCGACGCGCAGAGCGCACGTTTGGCATGCCAGCACATTCAGACGAACGCGGTCACCGCGTGGACCGTGACATCAGGCCACATATGCACTAACCATGATGTCTGGCGTGTAGTCCTTAGTAAATCTAGGTGTTACCATGGCTCGGTTTGTTTCCAGGTGCAGTAGAAGTGAAATGGTGAAGATGTTTATTTACTGGACAGAAACTTTGAATAGTTACTGTGGTCAAGCCACAGTGATTCAAGAGCTAATCTTTGGGGTTTTACTGACTCTTACTAAGGTGAATAAGCACAGGGAAAACCAGCTACAATGGAGCTAGTAAAAAGGTAGTTGATGTAGAAACTACCATTTCATCCCAGAAGTGAAAATATTTTCTGTAGCAAAAATACTCCAAATAGTGGTGATATATTTTTGCTCAGAAATGTGCCCTAGGGTCCATAGAATATTTGGGATTTTTTTCAAGATTTTTAGGGCAACAGAAATGAGGGTTGCTTTGGAGGTCAAATAGTTTAGCTAGGGTTTAAGAGGCAAAATGAATATTTTTCATTTAAGAAAAATATTCCAAGCAATATTGTTGGGTTGGCCAAGGGTGAAATGATGGATTAGAAGAGGAGAGGGGGCACTTGGGTGAAAATCAAGGGATACCCAAGTGATCAAGTCCAAATGGAATGATTCAAAAACTCCAAATCCAAAACCAACTCAGTTGAAAATCAAGCGAAGAAAGGAGGGCAAAAACTAGGCTGTGACAGTACCTGAGCATGAACAGGAATAGATCCTACGCAAGTGTCACTCCGAACCATATGGAGGACACCACGCTGGAGATAGAACTGCACATAAGGTATTGCAATCCGGTTTTTATTGGCCTACTCTCTTCAAAGATGCTCGTAAGTTTGTCTTGTCTTGTGATGAATGTCGAAGAGTTGGTAATATTAGTAGACTTCAAGAAAATGCCTATGAATTATTCTCTTGTTATTGAACCATTTGATGGTTGGGGCTTTGATTATATGGGACCTTTTCCTGCCTCCAATGGATACACACATTTTTTAGTTGCTGTTGATTACGTTACTAAGTGGGTTGAAGCCATTCCAGCTAGTAGTGCTGATCTTAACACCTCTATTAAGATGCTTAAAGAAGTTATTTTTCCGAGGTCTGGAGTCCCTAGATATCTTATGGCTGATGGTGGTTCACATTTTATTCATGGTGCTTTCCGTAAGATGCTTGCTAAGTATGATTTAATCATAGAATTGCATCTCCTTATCACCCATAGTCTAGTGGTCAAGTAGAGTTGAGCAATAGAGAGCTTAAATTAATTTTGCAAAAGACTGTTAATAGATCTAGAAAGAATTGGTCCAAGAAACTTGATGATGCATTATGGGCCTATAGAACTTCATATAAAAATCCTATGGGTATGTCTCTGTATAAGATGGTTTATGGAAAAGCATGTCACTTACCTCTTGAACCTGAACATAAAGCATATTGGGCTATTAAAGAGCTCGATATGACTTCAAACTTGCCGGTGAGAAGAGGTTATTTGATATTATCTCACTTGATGAATGGAGAACCCAAGCCTATGAGAATGCCAAACTGTTCAAAGAAAAAGTTAAGCGATGGCATGGCAAAAAGATACAAAAGTGTGAGTTTAACGTAGGTGATTATGTGTTGCTATTCAACTCTCGTTTAAGATTTTTTACAGGAAAACTTCTCTCTAAATGGGAAGGTCCTTACATTATCGAGGAGGTCTATCGTTCCGGTGCCATAAAAATCAACAACTTCGAAGGTACGAATCCGAAGGTGGTGAACGGTCAAACAATCAAACATTATATCACAGGTAATCCTATCAATGTTGAAACTAATATTATTGAGACCGTAACCCTGGAGGAATACATAAGGGACACTTTCCAGAACGTTTCAGACTCCGAAAAGGAATAGGTATGTGGTACGGTAAGTAAACCGACTCCAAAACAGTTCTAATGGCAATTTTTCTTCGTTTTGGAATATTTAAGAATTTTGGAAAGCAAGAAGTAATCCGGGAAGGACACGAGGCCTCCACGAGGATGGAGGGCGCGCCCACCCTTACTAGGCGTGCCCCCTGTCTCGTGGGCACCTCGTGTGCCTCCCAGACTCCGTTTTCTTGCATGTTACTTCTTTTGGTCGGTAAAAATTCATTATATAATCTCCCGAAGGTTTTGACCACCGTATCATGCAAAAATCCTCTATTTTCGTTTCGAGCTGTTTTTTTGACAGATCTAGAGCACCATGACATCTCCAAGCGCTCCCAAGGACAAGTTTTTTGAGAGGGTTATCAACCCCTGTCTTGCGGAGGTGCTGCAACACCCTCAAACCATTGAGATGCGTGAGGGGGTGCTGCACATCCGCGATGTGGAGGGACCAAGGCGTACTAGAAGCATGGAGACAAATCTCAAAGCCATGGAGCAACAAGTTTTCAAGTGCCAAGGGATGGTGGAGCAAGGACTCAACGCCAACCAGATGATGATCACGGAGTTCACCAACAACCAAAAGTTGGATGCTAAGATCATTGGGGAGACCATCTTCAAGCTTCAAGAGAAAATCAAGCACCTCCAAGCCCAGATCTATGACCTTCAAAACCAAAACTGTGAGTATGAATATAGATTCAAGAGGATGAGTTCGGCTGCAGATTTGAGGATCCCGGAGACTCGATCATCCTTCTATGATGGACGACAAGCCTACGTCATCAAAAACTCCTTCTTCACCACCTCAGAGGACATAATCACATGGGTATGGGCACTCCCCTTGGCAACTGCCAAGCTTGGGGGAGGTGGCCCGCTATCGTATCACCATCACACTCCTATCTTTACCGTTTTTCTTAGTTTGATCCTTTTAGTAATATCTCGATCTAGTAGAATAAGGTTTTGGTATGAGGTAGTTTTGAGTTTTGCTTTGTGATCTCTCTATGTAATCGATTCCGCGATCTATCTATAATAAAGATTAGTGTTGATTCAATGGCTTTGCTATCTTGCTATGATCTTGAGAAAATAGAAAGAATAAAAAGAAATAAAAGAGTTCATATTGATCTTATGGATAGTAATGACTTCACATATAAAAGGTATGAGGCATAAAAGTTGTTGAGAGTTGACAAACTTAGTTTTGGTCATCGTTGCAATTAACAGGAAGTAATAAAGAAAGAAAGGTCTCACATATAAATATACTATCTTGGACATCTTTTATGATTGTGAGCACTCATTTAAGTTTGACATGCTAAAGAGTTGATGTTGGACAGGGAAGACAACGTAATGGTTTATGTTTTCTCACATCTCAGTTAAAGTATATTGTCATGGATATTCAAACATGTTGAGCTTGCCTTTCCCCCTCATGCTAGCCAAAAAAATCCTTGCACCATGTAGAGATACTACTTGTGCTTCCAAATATCCTCAAACCCAATTTTGCCATGAGAGTCCAGCATACCTACCTATGGATTGAGTAAGATCCTTCAAGTAAGTTGTCATGTTGCAAGCAATAAAAATTGCTCCCTAAATATGTATGACTTATTAGTGCGGAGAAAATAAGCTTTATACGATCGTGTGATATGGAAGTAATAAAAGCGACAGACTGCATAATAAAGGTTCATATCACAAGTGGCAATATGAAGTGACGTTCTTTTGCATTAAGATTTTGTGCATCCAACCCTAAAAGCACATGACAACCTCTGCTTCCCTCTGTGAAGGGCCTATCTTTTACTTTATGCAAGAGTCAAGGTGATCTTCACCTTTCCCTTTTTCATTTTATCCTTTGGCAAGCACCTCGTGTTGGAAAGATCCTGATATATATATATATATATCCAATTTGATGTAAGTTAGCATGAACTATTATTGTTGACATCACCCAAAGGTGAATACGTCGGGAGGCGACACAATAAGCCTCTATCTTTCCCAGTGTCTGATTGAAACTCCATAACCATAAGTATTGCGTGAGTGTTAGCAATTGTAGAAGACTATATGATAGTTGAGTATGTGGACTTGCCGAAAAGCTCTATTCTTGACTCTTTCTGATGTTATGATAAATTGTAATTACTTCAATGGTTGAGATTATAGTTTGTTAGTTCTCAATGAAGTTTAGGTTCCATACTTGACATTGTGAATAGATTGTTACTCAAGTATGAGAAATCATATGACAAAATATATATATGTTGTTGTTATAAGAATAATCATGATCCCCTCATGTCCGTATTTTATTTTTTATCGACACTTCTATCTCTAAACATGTGGACATATTTTTCGATTTCGGCTTTCGCTTGAGGACAAGCGAGGTCTAAGTTTGGGGGAGTTGATACGTCCATTTTGCATCATGCTTTTATATCGATATTTATTGCATTATGGGTTATTATTATATGTTATGTCACAATACTTATGGCTATTCTCTCTTATTTTACAAGGTTTATCATGAAGAGGGAGAATGCCGGCAGCGGGAATTCTGGCTGGAAAAGGAGCAAATATTGGAAACCTATTCTGCATAGCTCCAAAAATCCTGAAACTCCACGGAAGTCACCTTTGGAATTAATAAGAATTATTGAGCGAAGAAAATACCAGAGGGGGCCCACACCCTGGCCCGGAGGGTGGGGGAGCCCCCCCTACTGGGCACGCCCCCTGTCTCCTGGGCCCCTTGGTGGCCCTCCGGTGCCCATCTTCTGCTACATGAAGCCTCTTACCCTTGAAAAAAATCATAAGCAAGCTCACGGGACGAAACTCCGCCGCCACGAGGCGGAACCAATCTAGGGCTCTGGCGGAGCTGTTCTACCGGGGAAACTTCCCTCCGGGAGGGGGAAAATCATCACCATCGTCGTCACCAACGATCCTCTCATCGGGAGGGGGTCAATCTCCATCAACATCTTCACCAGCACCATCTCGTCTCAAAACCCTAGTTCATCTATTGTATCCAATCTTGTATCAAAACCACAAATTGGTACCGGTGGGTTGCTACTAGTGTTGATTACTCCTTGTAGTTGATTCTAATTGGTTTACTTGGTGGAAGATCATATGTTCAGATCCTTAATGCATATTAATACTCCTTTGATCATGAACATGAATATGCTTTGTGAGTAGTTACGTTTGTTCCTAAGGACATGGGTGAAGTCTCACTATTAGTAGTCATGTGAATTTGGTATTCGTTTGATATTTTGATGAGATGTATGTTGTCTCTCCTCTAGTGGTGTTATGTGAACGTCGACTACATGACACTTCACCATTATTTGGGCCTAGAGGAAGGCATTGGGAAGTAATAAGTAGATGATGGGTTGCTAGAGTGACAGAAGCTTAAACCCTAGTTTATAAGTTGCTTCGTAGGGGGCTGATTTGGATCCACTAGTTTCATGCTATGGTTAGGTTTACCTTAATACTTCTTTTGTAGTTGCAGATGCTTGCAATAGTGGTTAATCATAAGTGGGATGCTTGTCCAAGAAAGGGCAGTACCCAAGCTCCGGTCCACCCACATATCAAATTATCAAAGTACCGAACGCGAATCATATGAGCGTGATGAAAACTAGCTTGACGATAATTCCCATGTGTCCTCGGGAGCGCTTTTCTCATTATAAGAAATTGTCCAGGCTTGTCCTTTGCTACAAAAAGGATTGGGCCACCTTGCTGCACTTTATTTACTTTCATTGATGTTACCCGTTACAAATTATCTTATCACAAAACTATCTGTTACCTACAATTTCAGTGCTTGCAGAGAATACCTTACTGAAAATTGCTTGTCATTTCCTTCTACTCCTCGTTGGGTTCGACACTCTTACTTATCGAAAGGACTATGATAGATCCCCTATACTTGTGGGTCATCACATACCAAGTAGCAATCTCCCAAAACAGTTTCGGAAATGGAGCTTCGAGAAAAGAGATTGAAATATGCGGGTTGGAGAGCAAGAACACGAGAGAGAGAGAGAGAGAGAGAGAGGAGAGAGAGGGGGAGAGAGAGGAATGGTGATTTTTTTGGAGGTAGGAGATGCCATGGGCTAAAGAGATAAGTGAGTGGACCCACGTGGGGACCACAACCAACGAGGGCACGCTTGGGGTTGCTGGCGCACCCAGGTGTCTTGTGGTCACGAGGTGCACCCCCCTGATATTATTTGCACCAAAAATTCAGAAATATTCAGAAAAATATCATGTTAAATTTTCAAGGCATTCTGAGCACTTTTATTTTTGGGTAGTTTTTTATTGCACCGAAAATCCAGAAAACAGAATAAACATGGAATTTTATTTTATAACTAAGAAAAACAGAGAACAAAAGGTAAGGAGAGAAGGTAATGCCTACTAAATTCATCAACTTCATGCCTCTAAAAAATGACCCATTAATAAGGTTGATCAAGTCTTATTAACAACAACCTATGATTAGAATGAAACCAAAGAACTTTCGTAAAACACTAAGTTACCTCAACAGGGATATGCATGTCCCCAACAATAAGTACATCATATTTCTTTTTGGCAGCAAGTAGAGGTAGTTGAAAACTTCCAATAGTGAGTGTCGGAGATTTTGCAATAACATTAATACCATTCAGTTGGAATTGTTTCTATGGAAAGTGCATCGTATGCTCATTGCCATTTATATGAAAAGTGACCTTGCTTTTATTGCAATCAATAATGGCCCCTGCAGTATTCAAAAAGGGTCTACCAAGGATAATTGGCATGTTTTCGTCCTTGGGCATCTCAAGTATAACAAAGTCTGTTAAGATAGTAACATTTGCAACAACAACAAAAACGGGCACATTGTCGGTGTCAAAACCGGCGGATCTCGGGTAGGGGGTCCCAATCTATGTGTCAAGGTTGATGGTAACAGGAAGCAAGGGACACAGATGTTTACCCAAGTTCGGTCCCTCTTGATGGAGGTAAAACCCTACTTCCTGCTTGATTAATATTGATGATATGGGTAGTACAAGAGTAGATCTACCACGAGATCATAGAGGCTAAACCCTAAGAGCTAGCCTATCATGGTATGATTGTAATTGTGATCGGCCTTCTAAGGACCAACCCTTCCGGTTTATATAGACACCGGAGAGGGCTAGGGTTTACATGGAGTCGGTTACAAGGAAGGAAATGTAATATCCGGATTGCCAAGCTTGCCTTCCACGCAAAGGAGAGTCCCATCCAGACACGTGCCGAAGTCTTGAGTCTTGTATCTTCACGCTTCAATAGTCCGGACATTGTACACAGTCCGGCTGTCCGGATACCCCCTTATCCAGGACTCCCTCAGTAGCCCCTGAACCAGGCTTCAATGACGATGAGTCCGGCGCGCAGTATTGTCTTCGGCATTGCAAGGCGGGTTCCTTCTCCGAATACTCCAAAGTGGTTATCGAACACGTAGACCATGTCCGGATCTGCAAGATGATCTTTACTCACCGCCGTAGAGAGAATAATATTTTCACAAATGCAATATGCCGACAACTTTTTGATGACGTGACATGTCATTATAGTCGGATCGTTAATCGAACCATTTTCCCACAACCAGCTACAGCGCATATTATGAGGAGGTTTCTGTGACACGTCTTGTCAAAGCAGAGATCGTGTCCCCTTATCGCGGGATTCTCATTAATACGGGTATGGGTAATCCCACCATGCCATCAATCATGGTGCTTGGGAAGCAAGCGATTCCCAACGGGCAAGTGGGGAGGTGCACCACTTTCGTCGCCTCTATAAAGGGATAAGATTTCCACATTTTTACCCACGCCTTCTTTCTTCCTCGCCCACTCTTGCCCCCTTGAGCTCCAGCGTCCAAGCCCAAGTCTTATCCACACAGCAAAATATGTCCGGAACAGGAGGCAAGTGGGTGGCTTCCACCATCAAGGATAGGCATGTTACAAATCTTCGGGCGGCCGAATACTTGGCCGCAGACATTGCGCACCGGCTACCGGACGTTGCGTAGGTCATCCCGACCCCAGGACCCCCCGAGAGGGTCGTGTTCGTCGCCCACTTCGTCCGTGGACTGGGGTTCCGACTTCACCCCTTCGTCCGTGGGCTCATGTTCTACTACGGGCTAGATTTCCACGATCTAACCCCGAATTTTGTCCTCAACATCTCGGCGTTCATCGTCGTATGCAGGCCTTCCTCCGCATCCGGCCTCACTTCGGCCTATGGCTGCAAACCTTCTGCGTGAAGCTGAAGGTTGTAAGCGGCCAACAAGCGGAGTGTGGAGGGGCCTTGGTGGGCAGGATGCCCAATGTCACATGGCTCGACGGTTCCTTTGCGGAGACCGTAAAAGGGTGGCAATCGGGGTGGTTCTACATCACCGAGCCGTGCGGCACCAACTGGGCGGCGGCCCCCGAGTTCCGATCCGGAGCCCCCATGCGGCTTACCTCCTGGGAAAAGAAGGGCTTGTCCTGGGGCGATTCTACGGAGCTGATCGGACTCTAGACATGCATCAAAAGCATGAAGGACAAGAACATCAAGCTTGTCAACGTGATCCAGGTCATGCTCGTTCGCCGGATCCTGCCCTGCCAAAGGCGGGCAGTCAATCTGTGGGAGTTCGTCCCGGCCGAACACCAAACGCTCGGAAGCTCTATGACATGACGCACAAAGGCGCATGGACGGTGTTGTTCAAGGCCTCCGAAGTACCTCCTCCCACATCCGAGGACCGCGGGCTTCACGCCGCGCGGGCTCCTAGTCCGGTGAGTCCTCAAACTACCACCGGATTCGGTTCGTCCCAATATATTCACAGGAGAATTTTAATCAGTTATGCACATTTGTTCGGGATTATGTGGAGACAGCGGAGCAGGTTTACTGCCCGGCTCCGCTGCCAAAAGACCCGGCTGATGCTCTCCTGACGGAGATGCTGGTCCCGGCACCGTACAAGGTGCCAGAGAAGAAGGCCGAAAAGAAGGCCCCGGGGATCCGAAAGGGTCTCCGTCGAAAGGTTGTGCCAGAGGCCCCATCTGAAGACGACAAGGCGCACTCCTCCCACAAAGGGGAGGAGGAAGAAGAAGAAGACGCCCCATCCGGAAAGGATGAGGGGCCCAGGGAGGCGGACCAGGGGGGCGGAAAAGGCCCCCGGTGCAAGGCCATCATACCCTTCTCGTCTGATGACGACGAGACAGATTCTTCCCGCGGAGGCGGGAGGAACCAAGAAGAAACTCTACCTCCCTGCACTGGGGAGGAGAGAAAGAGAAAAGCCGCCCTGGAGGGGGAGGCTGGGGCGTCCAAGAAGGGAAAGGTATCCCTTCCGGACTATTCTGCCACGGCCGCTCACAGCAAGGAGGGGTGGTTTCCCCGGGGGAAGCCCCCAGTGCGATCGTAAGTGTCCGCATTCTATCATGGTTTCACTTCATAGTTTTTATAATTATAATGTCGAACATATATGCTACCCGGCCAGGGCTCACCCCGAGGTATGTTCCTCCGGGTCCCTAAGAGATTCGGCGATAAATTCGCTTCCGACGGCCACTACCCCTCAACACGCAGATGACATGGAGGTGTTGTCCCGAAGGCTCCCAGAGCGGGGGGAGGTGACTCTGGAGACGCCACACGGCGGGATTCCAGATGTCGGACACGCGGGGTTCAAGATCCCCGCGGATCGTGTCGATGAGAGCCATGGCCAGCCAGGCTCTCAACCGAACACAATTCTGGAACCTTCGATGGTTCCGGACTCAGGCGGGCGACCCCTCGTTAGGGAGGGCGAGCCATCTGTATCGAGGACTTCCGTTGCGCATGAGGCGCCGGACTGTCTGCTGGAAGCGCTTCATGGCGCTTCCATGGATGAAGAGCACTGTACTCTCAGGAGTAAGTAATAAATATGTGCAAAATTACCATCCGATAGGTAGTAGCCCCTGATACTCTATTTGGTGTTCGAAAAGAAAAGCCAAACGGAGGGTCAATTACAATCCGCAGGAGTCTAATAATAAGTATTGTTGTGAATAAGCAGGTTGTGCTGCTTGCTGCTGCTGCCTGTATTGCCGAGGTTGCCGAACTGAAGCGGGACCTGGAGCAGGCGCAGGGAGAGCTCGACCTCACAAAGAGGCAGCTCGAAGAGAACAAGGGTAAGTGATTCCCGCTCTTATGCATTTAAGGATAGGCAGAATTGGTGAGTCTAACACCTAAGTGTCATGACTGTGTAACAGGGGTCACCGCCGAAGTGGTGTCCCTGAAGAAGGCGATGTCCGAGGCCGAAGACAAGGTGGCCTCGGAATGTAAGGAGCGCGAAAAGCAAAGTGCTAGGGTAGGTGAGGTACAGCAAGAGCTCCAGGACCTTGGCAAGAAGTACGAGTCCATTGAGCATGATCTGAAGGCGAAAGAGGCCGAGTTTGCGAAGGTCCTTGTGAATTTGAAAGACGCCAAGGCCGAAGCCGAGAAAGCACAGCAAGAGATCCAGGAGGCCAAGAAAATAGCAGCGGGTAAGAAGTTCTTTATGCAAAGCAAACATGTGGAGGACACATTTCTTTTACTTACTCGAATTCGGAGCTCTCCAGGGGCATTCGCAGATGTGCCACGCAGCGTATCAGACGCTGCGGAGTTCTACCTTGCCCAGGAGGGGAACTTAATGAAGAAGCTGTTCTGGTCCCAGTATGCTGGGGCCGAACACCCGATGCCTGTGAGTGACCAACTGAAGCAGTTGGTAGAACTCCATAGGGCGGCCGAACTGGCTATGAAAGGTTTCATAGTCCGGATGTGGCCTGGTGAGCTCATGCCCAGCAGCTACTTTGGCCTGATCGAGCGGATGGTGGATGCCTGCCTGCGGCTTGAGGTGATCAAGCGATCTGTTTGTATCGAGGGTGCCCGCTGGGCCTTTGCCCGCATCAAGGTGCATTGGGGCAAGCTGGATGCGGAGAAGCTGCTCAAGGACGGGCCGCCGGAGGGCAAGGCGCATCGCCATCCCGAGCTGTACTATGATGGCGTTATGAAGGGTGCTCGTCTCTTGGCTGATGAGTGTACCAAGGACACCATTTTTGAATGAATTCACTTGTGTCATGTTTGTATTTTAAGGACGAAGTTACTTGCGCTATGTAGCGCTTTTGTTATTTAAAATATTACCTTCTGTGCGGCTGTTTATAAAATTCTGAAAGTAGGCCAGTCGTCGGCTTCCGCCCCCACGTGACTAGCACTGGGGTGTTCGTGGAAAACCCGATCACTCTTTATCCAAATGTTTGGTCCCTTAAGGAGGTGTCCAACGCAGCGAACGAGGCAATCGGACTATGTGGCTTTATAACTTTCACTTAGCCATAGAAGTCTACAATTTTAAATTTCGGCGAAGCCCCTAGAATCCGGAAGGCCGAATTGGGGCACTATATACACCTAGATCGGACAAAGCCGATTTATCGCCTAAAGTGGAAAATCTTTAAGGATTTTAGGCCCTCTCGAACAGCGACCAGCTCTCGCCACATCATGCCGGTCAGTTTTCGGCTTTCTCTACTGAGGTGCTTGTCCCGAAGAACCGGGACACAATCGCAGTAGTTCTCCCTGCGCTACCTTAGCCGATATAACGGAACGTAAGGCACCAAAACAAGGGAGACGGGCTATCCCAACTGTAGACCCAAGACATGATTCGGAGCTGATGCATATAGTGCTATAAGTTCGGGGTGCCGCACTGTTGAAAGTGTTCGGACTTTATTTGCCACATTACGGGGCGCCATGAGAAGCCCCTAGCAAACTGACCGCACCAAGGTGTACGGGTGCAATATCAAATAATCATTTATAAGAGAAAAAATGCTCAAAAAAGAATAATAAGCTGACACTATATATAATCTCCCATTGACGAAAAATACGTTTAAGAGTATGTTTACAATGGATGCATTAAGCGGAGATAAATAGGACTATTTGACATGTCCTATCCAGGGGCAGGTGATAATCCCCAAGTGCAAGGAATCATCATAGCACTTTCCAAAGATGGAAGTGATAAGTATGGAGTGTCGAACCCACAAGGAGCTAAAGGTAAGATCAATATTCCCTCAAGCCCTATCTGCCACTGATACGACTCTACGTTCACCGAATGTTTGCTTCCAACTAGCAACGAGAAATAAAACTACGTTGTGGGTATGGAGAGGATAACTTTGCATGATTTCAGAGAGCTAAAACATAAAAGTAGGTGTTGTTATCATAAAGTTAGAATATAATATTAAATAATATAAATAGCGAGTGTGGAATAATGGTGGATCAGTGTGCAGAATTGTCCTAGGCAATTGTTAACAAGACCGATAAACACTATTGCAGGTTCATATGAGGGAGAGGCATAAGCTAACATACTTTCTCTACTTGGATCATATGCACTTATGATTGGAACTCTAGCAAGCATCCGCAACTACTAAAGATCATTAAGGTAAAACCCAACCATAGCATTAAAGCATCAAGTCCTCTTTATTCCCATACGCAACAATCCCTCTTACTCGGGTTTGTGCTTCTGTTCACTCACCAACCCACTATAAGCGAATCATGAACGTATTGCAACACCCTACAGCGGGAACCCCTCACGCTTGCGCGACACGGAGGGCACCATAGGACAGCACCAAAGTAAAACATACAACTCATACCAATCTAGATCATCAATCAACCCAAAGACAAAAGATATCTACTCAAAACATCATAGGATGGCAACACATCATTGGATCATAATATGTGGCATAAAGCACCATGTTCAAGTAGGGATTACAACGGGGTGCGGGAGAGTGGACCGCGTAAAAGAGATGAGGATGGTGATGATGATGGTGATGTTGATGAAGACGATCACCGTGGCGATGATTCCCCTCCCGATGGCACTCCGGCGCCACCGGAAGAGAGGAGGAGAGGTTCTCCCCCTTGTGCTTCTCCTCCATGGCCTCCACCTTCTGGTCCTTGGCCTTCATGGTGATGAAGACCCCTCCGGGATACTCCTCCATGGCCACTGGTGATGATGGCCCCCTCCGATAGGGTGCCGGAGAGGGCCCCGATTGGTTTTTCGTGGCTACAGAGGCTTGCGGCGGCGGAACTTCTGATCTAATCTCTGTTTTGGAAGTTTTAGGGTACGAGAGTATATATGGGTGCAGGGGTACGTCGGAGGAGCTACGAGGGCCCCACGAGGCAGGGGGCGCGCCCGGGGGGGGGGGGGCGCCCCCCACCCTCGTGGGCAGCCCGTATCTCCCCTGACGTGCACTCCAAGTTCCCTGGGTTGCTTTCCTTCTAAAAATAACTTCTCTAGTTGATTTCGTTCGTTTTGACTCCGTCTGATATTCCTTTTCCTCGAAACACTGAAATAGGCATAAAATAGCAAATCTGGGCTGGGCCTCCGGTTAATAGGTTAGTCCCAAAAATAATATAAAAGTGGATAATAAAGCCCAATATTGCCCAAAACAGTAGATAAAGTAGCATGGAGCAATCAAAAATTATAGATACGTTGGAGACGTATCAGGCATCCCCAAGCTTAATTCCTGCTCGTCCTCGAGTAGGTAAATGATAAAAAGATAATTTTTGATGCGGAATGCTAGTAAGTGCTTAAGTTTGATCAATGATAATTCCAATCACTTTTCTAGCATCAATAAGTGTCATAATAGCAGCTTATCTCATAAAACTTTTCATGATCAAGTAACAATCTATTCACAATGTCAAGCATGGTTCAGAAACTTCATTGAGAACTAACAAACTATAATATCAGTCATTGAAGCAATTGCAATTTATCATAACATCAGAAAGAGTCAAGAATAGAGCTTTTCAGCAAGTCCACATACTCAACTATCATATAGTCTTCTACAATTGCTAACACTCACGCAATACTTGTGGTTATGGAGTTTCAGCCGGACACTGAGAAAGATAGGGGCTTATTGTGTTGCCTCCCAACGTATTCACCTTTAGGTGATGTCAACAATAATAGCCCATGCTAACTTACATCCAATTGGATATATATATCATGATCTTTCAAACACAAGGAGCTTGCCAAAGGATAAAATGAAAAAGGGAATGGTGAGGATCACCTTGACTCAAACATAAAGTAAAAACATAAAGTAAAAGATAGGCCCTTCGCAGAGGGAAGCAGAGGTTGTCATGCGCATTTAGGGTTGATGCACAAAATCTTAATGCAAAAGAACGTCACTTTATATTGCCCCTTGTATGTGGACCTTTATTATGTAGTCCGTCGCTTTTATTACTTCCACAACAAGTTCGTACAAAGCTTATTTTCTCTGCACTAATAAGTCATGCATATTTAGAGAGCAATTTTTATTGCTTGCACCGATGACAACTTACTTGAAGGATCTTACTCAATCCATAGGTAGGTATGGTGGACTCTCATGGCAAAACTGGGTTTACGGGTATTTGGAAGCACAAGTAGTATCTCTACTTGGTGCAGGGATTTGGCTAGCATGAGGGAGAAAGGCAAGCTCAACATGTTTGGAAGGTCAATGACAATATACTTTAACTGAGATGTCGGAAAACATAAACCATTACGTTGTCTTCCTTGTCCAACGTCAACTCTTTTAGCATGTCATACTTAATGAGTGCTTCACAATCATAAAAGATGTCCAAGATAATATATTTGTATGTGAACCTCTCTTTCCTTATTACTTCCTATTAATTGCAACGATGACCAAAACTACGTTTGCCAACTCTCAATAACTTTTATGCCTCATACTTTCTATGTGTGAAGTCATCACTAACCATGTTATAAGCATATGAAACATATAAAAAATCAGATTTATGACATTCAATTCATTCCCCCATTTACTCATAGGATATACATGAAGCACATGAGTAAATGACAAACTACTCCAAAAGATATGAGTGAAGGACACTGAGTAGGCAAATAATTAACTAGCCATGGGAGGGTTCCTTTTCTATTCAAAATTTCAGATCCAATGATTTTATTCAAACAGCAAGTAAAACAAAATAAAATGATATTGCAAGGATAGCACAACTCATGTGAAGAAGCAAAAACTTAGGCTCAACCGATACTAACCGATAGTTGTCGAAGAAGAACGGTGGGATGCCTAACGGGGCATCCCCAAGCTTAAATGCTTGAGACTTCTTGAAATATTTATCCTGGGGTGCCATGGGCATCCCCAAGCTTGAACTTTTGTGTCCCCTTAATTCATCTCGTATCATGGTTTCTCTTTTTATCAAAAGCTCCATCCACAACAAACTCAACAAAAACTCGTGAGATGGGTTAGTATAAACCAATGCAAAACCTTATCATTTTCTACTGTAACAAATCACTAGAATTATTATTCAACATTTCATACTGAATGCCTCTGCATATTTAATACTCCTATCCTCAAATAGAATCATTAAACAAGCAAACACATGCAAACAATGCAAACATAACAGCAATCTATGAAAACAGTACAGCCTGTAAAGAATGCAAGAGTATCAATACTTCCCTAAATCCAAAAATTATGAGAGAAAATTCCTACTGTAGTATATTTATCAGAGCTCATTATGCAAAAAGTTTCAACATTATATCATGCTCTGACTTTTCTAGGCAATTTTTGCAACAGCGGTAAACTTTCTGTTTTCAAACAGCAACATGTATACTAGCAAAATAAGCATGGTAAAGGCTATCCTTGACATTTTTATTGAAAATAAAGATGAAAAACACTATTATAAATAGCATCTAGCTAATACTAACAAAAGAAAATGACGCTCCAAGTAAAACACATATCATGTGACGAATAAAAATATAGCTCCGAGTAAGGTGTACCGATAGTTTTGAAGACGAAAGAGGGGATGCCTTCCGGGGCATCCCCAAGCTTAGGCGCTTGAGTCTTCCTTGAATATTACCTTGGGGTGCCTCGGGCATCCCAAGCTTAGGGTCCTTCCACTCCTTATTCTCCTCATATCGATATCTCACCCAAAACTTGAAAACTTCAATCACACAAAACTCATCCAAACTTCGTGAGATAGGTTAGTATGATAAAGAGTAAACCATGCACTTGGGTACTATCAAAGACAAGGTTCATAATTTTTCTCACACAATTCCTACTGTACCATATCATTTCTACAACTTATATTGAGAAATATAAGTCATAGAAACTAGAAAACAAGCAAACTATGCAATGAAAACAGAATCTGTCAGAAACAGAACAGTCTGTAATGATCTGAACAATAACCATACTTATGCTACTCCAAAAATTATGAAATAAATTGGTGGACGCGAGGAATTTGTCTATTAATCTTCAGCAAAAAGAATCAACTCAAAAGCTCTCTTCTGTAAAAAATGACATCTATTCTCGTGAGCGCAAAGTTTCTGTTTTTTACAGCAAGATCACTTTAACCTTCACCCAAGTCTTCCCAAAGGTCTTACTTGGCACTTTATTGAAAAAAAGCTATAAAACATGATTACTACAGTAGCTTAATCATGTAGACACACAAAAACAGTAAGGGTAAATATTGGGTTGTCTCCCAACAAGCGCTTTTCTTTAATGCCTTTTAGCTAGGCATGATGAATTCAATGATGCTCACTTTAAAGATAGGAATTGAAACACAAAGAGAGCATCTTGAAGAATATGACTAGCATATTTAAATCTAACACACTTCCTATGCCTAGGGATTTTGTGAGCACACAACTTATGGGAACAAGAATCAACTAGCATAGGAAGGCAAAATAAGTATAACTTCAAAACCTTAAGCACATAGAGAGGAAACTTAATATTATTGCAACTCCTACAAGCATGTATTCCTCCCTCATAATAATTTTCAGTAGTATCATGGATAGCAACTTTGTTCTCATACTCAATTGTAACCTCTTCCGAAATAGTGGAATCATTACTAGCTAAAGTTGACACTCTTCCGAATCCACTTTCATAAATATCACACTAAGATTCAACATCTTCCAAAATAGTGGGATCACTAATTCCTAAAGTTGACACTCTTCCAAACCCACTTTAAATGTTAGTGTTATTCATACTCCAGAAGGTATAAGTGAAGTTCATGGATCATTCTACAACTGACCAATATCCAAGCTCAAAATGTATAAGTGAAGCACATGAAGCATTCTATAAAACCATACTCAAAAGATTTAAGTGTAGCACAAAGAGTAATTCTATAAGATCATACTTAAAAGATTTAAGTGAAGCACATGAAGTATTCTATAAATCAATGAAGGGGTATCTCATGCTAGCATGATTCTTGAAGAAAGGTAAAAACACAAAGGACACAAATCATGTGAACAAAACAAAAACCGAGGTATACCGATATTTATTGAAGAAGAAAGATGGGATGCCAACTGGGGCATCCCCAAGCTTAGATGCTTGAGTATACTTTGAAATATTTACTTGGGGTGCCTTGGGCATCCCCAAGCTTGAGATCTTGCCTCTCTTTATTCTTCTCAGAGTGATAGCTCCTCGACCTTCGGACACTTCATCCACACAAAACTTTAACAAAAACTTGTGAGATCCGTTAGTGTAATAAAGCAAATCACTACCTCTAGGTACTGTAATGAACTCATTATTTATTTTTGTTGATGTTAAATCTACTGTATTCCAACTTCTCTATGGTTCATACCCTCCGATACTACTCATAGATTCATTGAAATAAGCAAACAACACACGCAAAACAGAATCTGTTAAAAACAGAACAGTCTGTAGTAATATGGAAGTTTTACAAACTTGTGTAACTCCTAAAATTATAAACTAAATTTTAAAATTTGAACAATTTGTACAGAAGTAATGTGCAAAAACAATAAGAACCATTTGACCTTCCAGTTAAAAATGTAAATTCATGGACTACAGCCAAAGTTTCTGTTTTTGTTCTGCACATAGTAAGCAAGCAATCTTATCATCCTAACACCAAGGCTTGGCACATTATTTTTATAATACAATGAATATATACAAGGGGATAATTATTTACAGAGAAACTTACATGAAAAATTCTACATTGTTTCCGTGAGCATGAGCACAAGTGCTCAAGGTCGACCCTCACTTCTTCAATGCAAAACCTTCCAATCACTTCTCTTTTTGAAAAACTTTTTAGGCATGCGAGGCAAGTAATAATTTTTTTGTATTTTCATTTTATAAATTTTTTTGTATGTTTCACCCACAACTAAACAGAAACAAAAAGGAAAAACAAAATCTACTTAGTGAAGGAAGCAAACAGGCACACACGAGAATATCAACCCCACGCTATTGCTCCCCGGCAACGGCGCCAGAAAAGAGCTTGATAATCCCCAAGTGCAAGGAATCATCGTAGCACTTTCCAAAGATGGAAGTGATAAGTATGGAGTGTCGAACCCACAAGGAGCTAAAGGTAAGATCAATATTCTCTCAAGCCCTATCTGCCACTGATATGACTCTACGTGCACCGAAGGTTTGCTTCCAACTAGCAACGAGAAATAAAACTACATTGTGGGTATGGAGAGGATAACTTTGCATGATTCAGAGAGCTAAAACATAAAAGTAGGTGCTGTTATCATAAAGCTAGAATATAATATTAAATAATATAAATAGCGAGTGTGGAATAATGGTGGATCAGTGTGCGGAATTGTCCTAGGCAATTGTTAACAAGACCGATAATCACTATTGCAGTTTCATATGAGGGAGAGGCATAAGCTAACATACTTTCTCTACTTGGATCATATGCACTTATGATTGGAACTCTAGCAAGCATCCGCAACTACTAAAGATCATTAAGGTAAAACCCAACCATAGCATTAAAGCATCAAGTCCTCTTTATTCCCATACGCAACAATCCCTCTTACTCGGGTTTGTGCTTCTGTTCACTCACCAACCCACTATAAGAGAATCATGAACGTATTGCAACACCCTACAGCGGGAACCCCTCACGCTTCTGCGACACGGAGGGCACCATAGGACAGCACCAAAGTAAAACATACAACTCATACCAATCTAGATCATCAATCAACCCAAAGACAAAAGATATCTACTCAAAACATCATAGGATGGCAACACATCATTGAATCATAATATGCGGCATAAAGCACCATGTTCAAGTAGGGATTACAGCGGGGTGCGGGAGAGTCGACCGCGTAAAAGAGATGAGGATGGTGATGATGATGGTGATGTTGATGAAGACGATCATCGTGGCGATGATTCCCCTCCCGATGGCACTCCGGCGCCACCGGAAGAGAGGAGGAGAGGTTCTCCCCCTTGTGCTTCCTCCTCCATGGCCTCCACCTTCTGGTCCTTGGCCTTCATGGTGATGAAGACCCCTCCGGGATACTCCTCCATGGCCACCGATGATGATGGCCCCCTCCAGCAGGGTGCCGGAGAGGGCCCCGATTGGTTTTTCGTGGCTACAGAGGCTTGCGGCGGCGGAACTTATGATCTAATCTCTGTTCTGGAAGTTTTAGGGTACGAGAGTATATATGGGTGCAGGGGGTATGTTGGAGGAGCTACGGGGCCCCACGAGGCAGGGGGGTGCACCCCGGGGGGGGGGCCCGCACCCTTGTGGGCAGCCCGTATCTCCCCTGATGTGCACTCCAAGTTCCATGGGTTGCTTTCCTTCTAAAAATAACTTCTCCAGTTGATTTCGTTCCGTTTTGACTCCGTCTGATATTCCTTTTCCACGAAACACTGAAATAGGCATAAAACAACAAATCTGGGCTGGGCCTCTGGTTAATAGGTTAGTCCCAAAAATAATATAAAAGTGGATAATAAAGCCCAATATTGCCCAAAACAGTAGATAAAGTAGCATGGAGCAATCAAAAATTATAGATACGTTGGAGACGTATCAGCAGGCTGTGTACAGATAGATCACTACTAGGAAAAGGGCTATAGATGGAAATGGCACTAATGGCGCACCAGACATGTGGTGCGCCATTAGTATATACTAATGGCGCACCACCTTCTGATGCGCCATTAGTGTTGAAACTACTAATGGCGCACCCTGCCTACGGTGCGCCATTAGTACCAAATTTTTTTTTTGAACTAGTGCGCCTGTCCAAACATACTAATGGCGCACCGTGGCATGGTGCGCCATTACTAGTCACCACTTCCACCGAATGCACCCCCCCCCCCCCCCCCGTGGATCGCCTTTTCAGTTTTAAAAAAAATAAAACAAAATGATAAAAATGTCAAAAAAATAAAAGAAAATAAGTTTCCCATGTGATATGTGGCCTAGTTGTTGGGAAAATTTGCAAATATGAATTTTGACTTCATTTGCAAAATCTCGCGAGAATTTGTAAAAATGGGCATAACTTTTGCATACTAACTCGGATGAAAAAGTTTTTTATATGAAAAATCATCTACTCGAAGGAATACACAGAGCGCTCCGTACACGCGGAGGAATACGCGACAGCTCTAGCAGCCGGACTCTAAGCGGCCTCTAACACCACAAAGCATGGCTGGTCGTTAAGACCACAGACTCGGTTAGGCGAGTTCGGCAGCCTGGATAAACCTGAGCTAGGGCGCCATATATGTCACATAAAGGACACCAGGGGCTATAAATATTTAATATAGCTATCAATCCAGTCTCAAGAAAGCTCCTTTTGAGATTCTCTATGGACGAAGATGCCGAACACCTTTGAACCAGTCAGAAACCGGCGAAAGACAATTCTTTGGACCGGACATGATCCAGGAGGCAGAAGAGCAAGTTCGCGTCATTCGTGAGAATTTGAAAATAGCCTAGTCTCGTCAAAAGAGCCAGTATGATCTTCATCATAAGGATATGACTTATGAAGTTGGCGACAAAGCTTACCTTCGGGTTACTCCTTTGAAGGGTACCCATCGTTTCGGTATCAAGGGCAAATTGGCTCCTCGTTACATTGGTCCTTTTCGCATTCTTGCTAAACGAGGAGAGGTTGCCTACCAGTTGGAACTACCCCCACATCTTTCTCGAGTTCATGATGTCTTCCACGTCTCTCAACTCAGGCGTTGCTTCTTAGATCCTATCCGTGGAGTGGACCACGAAACGCTTGATCTCCAAGAAAACCTCACATACCAAGAGTACCCAATTTGCATTCTTGATCAAGCAGAGCGTGTCACTCGACGTCAGAACATCAAGTTCCTCAAGGTTTAATGGTCTCATCATTCCGAGAGACAAGCTACCTGGGAGCGAGAAGATCGTCTTCGACTGGAGTACCCCACTTTCTTTCCGTCGACCCCTGAATCTCGGGACGAGATTCTTTCAAGTGGGGGCGAGTTGTCACATCCCTAGCTCTGGTATGCTCAAGGCTAGCTAGCCATGTGTGCATCATGTTTAAATTCCATTTAAATTTGAATTAGGGATTTGTGAAACCCTCAGAATCATTTCTGGAAATGACCCAAATAAAAATTGCTCCAAAAGGGTCCAAGAAAATGTTCATGTTGCTCTTTGAAAATATTGGACAGAGATAAAAATCAGACCAACATTTTTAGGATCTCATAAGTATTTATTTTGGGCAATTGGAATTAATGCAGTAAATATTTGCTTTGGATATATATTGTTATATATATACAATATTATCCAAAAATTATGCCATTTGTTGAGGAGCTCTGGAATTATACCACTAGTTCCTGCAAAAATTGGCATAAGAAAATAAAATGATTTAGAAATATTATTAAATCAAAACAAATGTCAGAATAATTAAAAAACAGAACAGGGAAATTACCTGGCGCCTCTGGCCGGCCAGTTCCTGTTCTGGCCCAGCCCACCAGGGGCATAGCTGTCTTCCTTCTCTTGCCAGTAGGCAGAGGGGAAGCGGTGCCCGACGCCGTGCACGCCGGCACGCAGCTGCCTGCCTAGCGTCCTCCTCGTCGCCTGGAACGCCCAGACGATGCCACGCGCCCCCCCGGACCCTCTCACTCTATCCAGTCCTCTCCTCTCCTCTTCCTCGCTTTCTCTCCCACGGCCGAGCGCCACCGTCGCCATCGGCAACCGTTGCCGTAGCTACCGTCGTCCCTTCACCATCTCCCCATGCTCAAAAGCTCCACCACATCGCCGGCTATCTCCCCGTCAAGCCACATGACGCGGGAAGCCCTAGAGAGCCGCCATCGCTGCCGTCTTCATCTCCGGTCGCCGAAGATCGTCCTCGCCATCCCGCTCAGCTCTAGCCCTTCCCCGAGCTCTCCGACAACGTTGTCGATCCCCTGTGAGCCTCGCCATCAATCCCCCTACTCCCCTGCCCTTCTGCGCCTCCAGCCCCTCTGCCGCTCGAGCCCGAGCTCCGGCCGCCGCCACAAGCTTCGCTCCGGCGAGCTCCGCCGCCCCCGCAGCCACCCGTCTGCTTCTCTGGATGCGGACGAGCATGGTCTACGCCTCGGTGCTCTCAGCCGCCGCACCCATGCACCGCAGCGCTGCGCCCGCCCTTGGCTGTGCTCCGGCCGCCGCTACGAGCTCTGCTCCAGCGAGCTCCGGCACCCCCATGGTCTCCCGCATGTCCCACTGGATGCGCACGAGCTTGGTCTCCTCGTAGATGGTCTCCGCCGCCCGAATGGTCGCCGGAGCGGCAATCACGAGCCCTCCGCCGCATTCGGCCTCGCCGGCGGCTAAACATCGGCAGGTTTGACCGCTTTGACCCCGCCGTCTTGACAGGTGGGTTCGGCTCATTAGGTGATTAGCTTAAGCTAATCACCACCTAACCTAACCCCCTGACGTTGATAGTGGGCCCCGGCGCCCCTAATCTTTTAATTAGGTTTAAACTAACCCCCTGTTTAACCCCGTGTCACTGACGTGTGGACCCCACACGTCAGGTTTGACCCTGGTCAGCCCTGGTTGACCTGCTGACGTCGTGCTATCATCATGTTGACGCAGTTACTTACTTTCTGGATTTAAATTAAATCAGGAAATTCTAGAAAATTCTATAAACTTCAAAAATCCACAGAAATTCAACCGTAGCTCCGATTGAAATAATTTATATATGAAAAATTATCAGAAAAATTCAATCTATCCATCTGTACCAGTTTCATGCATGACAAACCAACTTATACATGCTGTATAGGTGAAAACACATGAATGGCTTTTATAAACGCTCATTCAAATAGAATGCTAGATGCATTAGCACAAACAACATCACATCTACATGCCATGTTCATGCATCATGTTGTTGCATATGATTGTGTTTTGATTGTTGACACCGTTCCTTCTCGATAGGTCCTGCTCCGGAGAGTATTCCAGAGTACCTGTCTGAGGAGCAGTGCCCCCTCTGTTGATCTACCCGGCAAGCAAACCCCCTTGTTCATTCCGATACAATCCTACTCTCTCGCTCCTGCCCTCTTTTATTGCATTAGGACAACAACGATTCAACTGCTACTTTATGCTGTGGTAGTTGAACCCATTCCTTTGCATGACCTGTCATTGCCACAGTAAATAGTTGAAACCCACTAGGATGTGTAGGAGTTGATTGAGCCATGTTGTGTTCCTACCATGCCATGCCTACTATTGCTTAGAGTTGTGTCAGGTCTGATTCATTGGGAATGAATTGGAGTGTTACGATATGTTCTGGTGCTGAGAGTTAAGTGTTTGAATACGATTTGGTAAAGGTAGCGGTGAAAGGCCATGTAGGAGTACATGGTGGGTTGTCTCACTTGAACCATCCTTAAGAACTGAGTTCTATGTATGTTGTCTAATGACTCGATACTACCACACATTGGGTTCCGGTAACTCGGCCCCTCTCGACTTATTAACCAACTTGATCTCTGTCCAGGAGTCGCAACTAGTTTCTAGTGTTTGTAGGTACTGCTATTTTTCTACCAAGTGGCACCCGGCAGGGTGGGCTTGGGACAGACTAGGCACACGTGGCCCAATGTACCGAGTGGCACCCGGATGGTGGGCTTGGGAACCCTGCACACATTGTTTGGGGCCCTGAGCGACACCCCGGCCGGATCTCCTTGCGGATGGAACCCGAATAGGCGATAAACCTGGACTAGATTCTTGTGTGGTTAGTCAGGTCGTGGCCGACACCCTCGCCAGGTTTTCGCTTGAAGGTTGCCGAGATACATGACGTGTACATGGCGGTAAGTGGCGAGAGCGTGTGTGAAGAAGTACACCCCTGCAGGGTTAACATGATCTATTCGAATAGTCGGGTCCGCGGTTATGGACTTCTTGGATACTTACGTGGTATATAGACAACTTGAAGTGGATACTCTAAAATGCTCAAGACAAGTGTGAGTGCTATCGATGGCCTTCTCGTAGGGAGACGGGGATGAATCCATAGTAGTGTATTGTGTGGTGATTAGTGGACTCGTGTGCGCCATATCACCTCAAGAAGTTCTCGTAGTCGTAGAACAGGACAGCCACTAAGTCAAAGCTGGCTTGCTGCAACTAAACCCCACATTACCCTCTTGATACAAATGCATGTATGATAGGATCTGATGTAAGTCTTGTTGAGTACCTTTCTAGTCATGTTGCTTTATTTATGTTTTTGCAGCGGAGACTTCGGTCTTACTACTTTCCGTGGACTTCGACAAGTAGCTTGTACCTCAGCTACGATCTTGATAGGATGTTGTAGATAGTCAGGCTCTTCAGCCTTTTTCATTTGTAGATGTCTGTACTCAGACATGTAATGCCTCCGCTTGTTGCTTGTCTGCTCTGAATGTTGGGTCATGTGACCCCCGTTTGTAATAAATGCTATGATGGCTCTTCTGAGCCTTTATCTATATGAGTTGTTGAGTTATGTTGTGATGCCCATTTGTACAGCACATACATGCATGTTATGCGTATGTGTAATGTGTATTGCTATGTGTGGGATCTGACTATCTAGTTGTTTATCCTTAGTAGCGTATCTTATCGGGAAATGTCTCCTAGTGCTTCCACTCAGCCCTGGTAGCTTGCTACTGCTCCGGAACACTTAGGCTGGCCGGCATGTGTCCTTCTTTGTTCCTGTGTATGTCCCTTCAGGGAAATGTCACGCGGTGTCTACCGGAGTCCTGTTAGCCTGCTACAGCCTGGTTTACCGGAGTCCTGCTAGCCCAGTTGCTACAACCCGGATTCACTCACTGATGACCGACATGTTCGTTGTTGGGTCATGTATGCCTGTCCCTGTAAGTTAGTGCCACTTTGGGTTCACGACTAGCCATGTTAGCCCGGGTTCTCTGTCATATGGATGCTAGCGACACTGTCATATACGTGTGCCAAAAGGCGCAAACGGTCCCGAGCATGGTAAGGCGACACCTGTAGGAATACCGTGCGTGAGGCCGCAAAGTGATATGAGGTGTTACATGCTAGATCAGTGTGACTTAGAATCGGGGTCCTGACATTTTATCGGTGGTCGATAGAACTTGAGGGAATATTTGTTCTACCTTTAGCTCCTCGTTGGGTTCGACACTCTTACTTATCGAAAGAGGCTACCATTGATCCATTATACTTGTGGGTTATCAGTGTCGTCTTCATCCTTATGAAATCCTTTAGCCTTTCCTTTACTCATCCTTTCCTTTATCTCCGCAATCTCCTTGTCCGTCTTCTGGGCTTCCCCGATCTTAGCCAACAAAGTGGACTAAATTTCCAATTCTGCAACTTAACCCTTAGGAACTATCTCCAAGCATAGCTCCCGAAGGTCGTCTGCTAACTCCTTAGGTAATCCTCAACATAACTCTTGTGGCTCAATGCATCTACTACGACATTGGCCTTTCCTGGATGATAATGCAATATCATATCATAATCCTTTATTAGCTCCAACCATCTCCTTTGCCTGAGATTTAACTCCTTCTACGTGAAGATGTACTTCAAACTCTTATGATCCGTTTATACATCACAACGGTTTTCGATGAGAAAGTGTCTCCATGTCTTGAGTGCATGCATTACGGCTGCTAACTCCAAATCATGCATAGCATAATTCAACTCATGAGGTCGAAGCTGTCATGAGGCATATGAAACAACTCTCCCTTCCTGCATAACCAGTCCTCCAAGTCCTCGACGTGATGCGTTGCAATATACTTGGAAATCCTTGCGTTTGTCTGGGAGAATCAGCACTGAGGTTGTAACCAAATGCTTCTTCAACTCTTGAAAACTGGCCTCACAATCCTAATTCCATTTAAAATTGGTGTCCTTCTTCAATAACTCCGTCATGGGCTGCGCAATCTTGAAAAAATTCTCAATAAATCTCCGGTAATAACCTGCGAGTCCAAGAAAACTTCTGATCTCTCCCACGGAGGTGGGTGCCAACCTTTTAGTGACAGAAGCAACGTTGGTAGGGTCTACTGCTATTCCTTCTCCGGA
The DNA here is from genome assembly GCF_018294505.1 of Triticum aestivum. Lineage (NCBI taxonomy): Eukaryota > Viridiplantae > Streptophyta > Magnoliopsida > Poales > Poaceae > Triticum > Triticum aestivum. The sequence goes on along the minus strand of NC_057810.1, from coordinate 440,993,207 downwards.
TATAACATGTCTGAGAAATCCGACTTCCTTCAACCAAAACTCGCATTTGCTGAACTTGGCATACAACTGAGGTTCTCTGAGCTTCTCAAGAACCAAACGCAAATGCTCCCTATGCTCTTCTTCATTCTTCGAGTAGACCAAAATGTCATCAATGAACACCATGACGAATTTATCCAAATACTCCATTAACACCTTTTTCATCATACTCATGAAATAGGCAGGGGCATTAGTCAAACCAAATGACATAACTGTATACTCATATAGCCCATACCTCGTGGTAAAAACTGTCTTAGGTATATCTTGCTCTCGGATCTTCAACTGGTGATAACCTGATCGAAGATCGGTCTTGGAGAAAACTTTAGCTCCTTGCAACTGGTCAAATAAATCATTGATCATCAGTAGAGGGTATTTGTTCTTGATCGTCACCTCATGAGCGCACGATAATCAACAACCATCCTCAAAGATCCATCCTTCTTCTCCACTAGTAGCACTGGGGCTCCCCAAGGTGATGAACTTGGTCGAATATAACCTTTCTCCAATAGCTCATTTATTTGCTTCTTAATTTCCTCCAGATCCTTTGCGAGCATCCTGATACAGTCTCTTGGATATTGGTCCGGTACCTGGTAATAGCTCAATCAAAAACTCAATGTCTCGATCTAGTGGCATGCCTGGTAACTCTTCCGAAATACGTCGGGATAAACCTTCACCACTGGTACTTCCTCCTATACAACTCCTGATAAGGAATTCACCCGATTCCTCCTTAGTGCATGCCTAGATACATACTTGATCCTTTTTCCTTCCGGGGTGCTGAGAAGAATTGATTTACTGGCGCAATTTGATGTTTCCCTCAAACTTGGATAGCCAATCCATGCCTGGTATCACATCCAATCCTTGTGACTCCAGAACAATCAGGCCGGTTGGGAAAACATGTCTACCTTTGGTTATTGGCAACTGATAACATCCCCTACTAGCCATATACTCCGCTCCTGGGGAACTTACTAACATAGGTGACTTAAGGGCTACTGTTGGCAACTTATACTTATCCACAAATCCCCTTGATATGAATGAATGTGATGCACCAGTATCGAAAAGAACAAGTGATGTAAATGCATTGATCAAAAACTTACCGATAACTACGTCGGGTTGATCCTCAATCTCCTCCACACGGACGTGGTTCACCTGACCTTTGGTGAAGGGGTTGGGCTTCTTTGCAGAACCTCCATTGCCATTTCCATAATTGGCTTCAGAACAATCATTGGCATAATGTCCGGTCTTCTGGCACTTGAAACAAGTAATGTTGCTTAGATTCCCCTTGGCTGGTGTTGAGGGGTTGGAACGGTTCTGACTGCTGCTTCCTCCATTCCCATTGCCATTCCTAGGGCCACTGTGGTTATGCGAACTTGCTCCATTGTGCGTATGTCCTCCATGGTTATGACCTCCATGGTTTTGGGTATGTCCTCCTGAGTATGGGGTATAGCGGGGCTTCTACTAAGCTCCAAAGGTATTCCTCCCCTGTCCATACTTCCTCTTGCGATTGTCAATATGTTGCTGCTTGCCTTCTATCATGAGGGCCCTGTCTACCAACTCCTGGTAGTTGTTGAATGTTTCCACCATCAACTGCATGCTCAGCTCATCGTTGAGTCCCTCAAGAAACTTCTCCTCCTTCATGGCATCTATGGCCACGTCATCTGGGGCATAGCGTGCTAACTTGCTAAACTCATCCACATACTGTCCCACTATACAGCCTCCTTGGCGCAAGTTGTGAAACTCACGCTTCTTCATGCTCATAGCTCCTGCTGAAACATGGGCGGTGCGGAAAGCCTGCTGAAACTGATCCCATGTAATTGTATCAATGGGGTAAGTGGCGGTGAAATTATCCCACCAAGATGTTGCGGGTCCATCAAGCTGATTTGCGGCAAAGCGCACTCTCTCCGCATCTGTGCATCCTGCAGTGCTCAGCTCTCTTCCAATCTTGCGGAGGCAACCATCTGCAACAATCGGCTCGGTGGTACTAGAGAACACCAGCGGATTCAACCTCAGAAAGCGGGCTAGGTTGTCAACATGGGGTGGTGGCGGTGGATTGTTGTTGTTGTTGTTGCCTTGGGTCTGGTTCTGAACAAGCATCTGCATCAAGTCATTCTCCTGCTGCATCAACTGAGTGAGTTCCGGTGGGAACACGAATCCATTGTCATGTCTCGGAGGCATCTGATGGGTTAGAAGGGGTGAGAAAACAGAATAGAAATAGGTCTAAGAGAGATTCACTACCCATATGCTCATGAGACAAACAAAATCAATTCACTTCATTCAATAGCACACAAGGTTCACACAAAGGGTCTAAACTACGATTACAAACTCGATCGATGCTAACTACTGGGAAGAATACTACTAGTAACATGGTGGTCGTCTAGAAATTTTGATCAGAGGAAGACTCCATGATATCTACTCCAGCTTCATCAATGTAGTCGTCATCACTGTCATCATTTACATCACTGTCTATGTCGGTGTCGTCCAGGATGATGTAGTCCTCCGAACGGATCTCCTTTGCTGGTTCTCGCTTATGATTCTCCACTGGTAGTCCTAGCTTCCTCTTCAGATCTTCATGCTTCTCTAGTAGTACGGCAATTTCTTCTTCATATCCATCGCGTGTGAACTTGAGTTCCTCTTCTAGCTTGTTGTTTTTCTTCATAAGCTTCTTGATCTTCTTCATGTTGAAGCACAGTTGATTCTCTTGTCGGCGTATATGATCACACATCTTCTGAATGTAAGCTACAATTGATACATCCCTCCTGGTACGAATCATCTCCCATTCTTCATCTCGGCGGCCACATATTTGGTAGATAGTGTTTTCCAGCTCATTGTGGTACACCTCACATATGCGTCCAAAGGTGATATGGGCTGCCATGCTCTTTCCTAAACTCCAGCTTGGTGCATCCAGGTAGAAATCAATAGGCTCCGTTGTTGGCACGAATGTCCTCCTAGGTACCCAGACTTTGATCTTCTAGCGCTCCTCTTTCGGTACAGTTGCAGAGAAAGTCCCAGTGAAGCTTGGTAGTCCGATGTTCAAGTACTTAGTGACTTCCTTCAAGTGTCGTTCGAAAGGGTTGTCGTCATCTGGCTGAGTGAACTTGTCCCTAGGGTCTGCCATCTATAGATTAGAAATAGAGGAGAACTAGAAATGAGCAAAGAAGAGAAATCATGTGGCTTATTATAGTGGTCGCGTCCTACAGTCAGCGTGTGCTCTGATACCATCTTGTAGAGACCACAATCCCAATGGACCGAAGTCTCTGTGCTTCAGTGTCATCCCTAGATGGTAATGCTAACATGCACAGTACTTGAGGAATTATAACAGAGTTCAATCACACACTTATTACATCGAGTCCTCATAAAGAGTATGATTACACAAAATTACCATGGCTGAAGGCCATCTAAACTAAATAACTGTGGAAGCTTCGAAGGTAAATGAGTCATCAACTCCAACAGCATAGCTGAGTGCAAGACAACGACCTATTACACTTTATTCTTCATCTGAGTAGTCTGCAACATGAGACGTTGCAGCCATGTAGGTCAGCACATTAAATATGCTAGCAGAGTTACATTTTAAAACAATGAATGCAAGAACTGTATCTAGATGCAATATTTGGCTGGTGGAGGCTCTATGTTTATGATTTTGCATAAAGCTAGTTTTTCCCTAAAACAAAGGAATAAATTTATTTAACTACTCCCAAATTGTTCCAATATTTGAGAAGATCCCCCCAACTCAAATCCCAATTAAACAAGTATCATCATTAAACCCAATTCAATTAATTAAAGAGTGATGAGATCAACAATAATATCCAATTCCAGACACTCAAGATGTCCATAACCGGGGACACGGCTAACCATGATTAGTTTATACACTCTGCAGAGGTTGCACACTTTTTCCCCACAAGACTCGACCGCATCCATGATCGGAAGATCGAGACAAAGTCTTTCTTAAGCATTAACTATCTACTCCGAGCAGACCGGTACACCTACTTTCCCCTACATCTGCTAGTCCACCTCTTCGAGAGCTCATACAACTTACTCAACTATGCCAGAGCCAATAAAGGCTTGTGGCTGCACACGGAAGTTTCTAGTCATGAAATATCATATGATCCCTTTGAGCCTGGGTGGCGAACTGAGGAATAATCACATGGATACCCCGGGATTTCCCTTAATGGACAACACTGGGTTCCCCAGGTGCCCCAACCAATCCACCCAGATGTGTATTAAAGTTGTCACCTTAATGTTATCCAAGATTAATAACTCTCATAACTTCCATGTGAATCACGATCCAATCCTCTTCTACGAGCATGGCTAAGCAATAATAAAGCATAACGCATATTCCTGGGGTGATCAAAAGGTATTAGGTTCCTACCTCAAGTACTACAACCAAACCACATGTTCCCAATCCTACTCATGCAAATATATATGTGAGGAGCACTACTAATGCATAGTAAAAACTGGGTATAGAAGAGTATGATCAAAGTGCAACTTGACTTGTTGACGATCTGCAAACTCTAGAGATTCATAGTAACAAGCTTCACACTTCGGGTAGACAAACAGTAGCATACATAAGCAATCACTCAAACGGAACAAAGAGAAATTGAGAAAAGATCCAAATCAAACACAAAACAAGAAAATGGCTAAACTAAACAGAAAATAAATCCTAACAGCATTATTATCATGTGGATTAGATCTTAGCAGTAGGTACATGTGATTAGCTACAATTTGCAAAAAGAAACAACTCAAACGGAGAAACGAAACTCAAGATACGAACGAAAGAAGATCGTTTACTAATCTAAACAAAACTCAAATTTTATAGCGTCAAAATCATGTTCAAGTTGCTTAACTGGATAGAAGAGATCATTACAAAGATTTAGGCACTGGTTTCATCTAATTTGTATAAACGAGTAAAAAGTTACGCTAGTTTTAACATCAGGGGCTAAATTGCGATAAAACTTATTCGTGGATAGGTCCCTGGCCGAAAATAAAACTAAAAAAAAAATCTACCACGCGAACATTCGTTGAAAGAACTAAATGAACGAAAACCATTCGCTAACCGATCTAAACGGACGAACGTTCGTTAATTAGATTAACCTAAAAATAAACCTATCTAAACTACCGAACCGACTAAATTGGAAAAAAACTGGAACAAAAACCGGACGGTTTTATACCGTTAGCCGGGGTTGACCGGTCGGCAGCGGCGGTGGGTCCGATCGGTGGTGGTGGCGCAGGCGGTGGCGTGTGGCGGCGGCGGCGCGTGCGGTGGCAGCGGCAGGCGGCGGATGCGCTCGGGGCGGCAGTGGTGATGCGGGCGAGGTGAGGAGGAGATGGCGGGGTGGCGACGCTATATAAAGGCCTCAGGGGGGCGACTTGGAGGCCAAGACGGACGGCGGCGGCGGCTCGAACTCGAAGGAGTCCGGCGAGGGGACGGCGACGGGCACGGAGGAGGCGTTGGCCTGCTGGGCCGGTTGGGCCTCGGTCCAGTCGGTCCGAAACATTTTTTTACTAATTTCACCGTGAAAGAAAAATCCTAATAAAATATAAAAAAATTTAAAATTCTAGAAACAATTTTCGTCATCCAAACCTAATATTTAGGACAAGATGAACATTCTTCTGGACTAAAATGCAATTTTCAAAAATGCATGTTTTCTCTAATTCAAATAAAATAAAATTTGATTTTAAAATTCTTTCTCCAATATTTCTCTGCTATTGAAGAAGTCATATTATCTTCTCTCATTTATTTTTATTATTGGAAATAATTGGAGAGAAAAATATTAAAATCAAATTGGTCCTCTTTTCAAATTTGAATTAAATTAAAATATGAAAAAATTTGAAACCTCCAACTCTCTCCTTGGGTCCTTGAGTTGCTTAAAATTTCTAGGATCACACCCAAAATGGAAAATATATGATATGCATATGGTGATCTATGTATAACATCCAAATTGAAAATTGGGATGTTACATCTTTCATGTATTTTGCATAAGGGGCCATCTTTAAAATATCAATCAAGCGAGTACGCAAAAAGACTGGCCTAAGCATTTCAGCAAAGCATTCAAATTCTTCATTATCTTTTTTCTTAGTTGGTTTAGGTGGACAGGGCATGGGTTTCTGAACCCATGGTTCTCTTTTTTTACTATGTTTTCTAGCCACAAAGTCTCTTTTATCATATATTTTATTTTTAGGTTGTGGGTTATCAAGATCAATAGCGGGTTCTATCTCAACATCATTATCTGGTTCTTTATCATTGTCTAGTTGAGTGTCTTCATGAACATCATTGTTATCTTTTTCATTATTACTAGGTGAATGTTCATTACCAGATTGAGTTTCAACATCTGAGATAAAACATCACTATAAACTTCAGGAGGTTTTCTATTTCAGGTTCACTAGAGGTATGCAAAGTTCTACACTCCAAAAAAAATACACTTCCGTGATGATACGTGTTTGTCACAATAGGTCGCCTTTTTGTCATGCATGTACATCCATGACAATTTTATGACAGAATCAAGATATTCATATCTGTGCTGTGTTCCATGACATTACCAAAATTATCATCACGGAAGTGTCCACTTCCACGACGATAAATCGCGTGTCACAAAAGTGCTTTCGTCAAGGGTGACCGACACGTGGCATCCACCGTAACGGAACGCCATTAAGCTATCGGGTCAGATTCTGGATCCGATAACCCGTTAACAGCCCCGAGCAATGGGGATTTTCCACGTGTAAAATCATCATTGGCTGGAGGAAACACGTGTCGGCTCATCGTTGGGACAGATGTCATCCACTCATTGGACAGAAGGTGCCTATGATACGTCGACACGTGGCACGACCCAACAAAGGCCCATTCCTGTGAAAAAGCCGACCGGTTTGACTTGGTCAAAAGGTGGCGGGCCAGCCCATGGAAAGTTTGTTAACGGCCTGTTCGCATATAGCCCATTTATAGCCCGCTAACCCAAGGCCCGTTACGCCCTATCCGAATTAGGCCCAGTAGCGTCATCTGGGCCATCCAATATGATTCCAGTCCGTTTTCACTTCTGGCCCATGTATGGCCCATGACGTCTTTCGGCCCATATGAGGCCCTTTGTAACTCTTGTCCTATTAACGGCCCGTGGTGAAACTGGCCCGTAATGAATAGTGTATCACTTTACACCCATTAACGGCCCGTGGTGAAACTGGTCCGTAATGATCAGTGTATCACCTTATACCCATTAACGGCCCTTTATTCCATTGGGCCGTTTCCAGCCCATGTTATCTTTCGGCCATCTCAGAGCCCATTTATTCTTGGGCTCATTTCCAGCATTCGTTTACTTATGGCCCGTTACTGTCATTTTCTGCTTGTGGGCCAAATTCAGCCTGTGGTTACGGTCGGCCCATTTGTGGTCCGTTAATACGTTGGTCCGTTTTCATAGCGTCATCAAATACAGCCTATTAATGATGGCCCGTTATGGTTGGCCCATGAATGGTCGATTCCAACTCTAGCCCATTTACGGCCATAATGTGGTCTGTTTGGCCCATGTTTGGCCAATCGATCATACGGCCCGTATAAGGCCAATTGATGATACGGCCCGCAGAAGGCCCGTTGTTTCTACGGCCCGTAAAGGCCCATTGTTTCTATGGCCCGTAGAAGGCCCACTGTTTCTACGGCCCGTAGGAGGCCCAGTGTCACTACAGTAAATATTAGCCCATGGTTATTGTGGCCTAGTTTTAAAAAATAGGTTATTGCAGCGACTAGCAAACCGTGGAAAAGAACTGCAATGACTACAAGCAAACAAATAAACAAGACAACAAGGAAATAAATAAGCAAGAAACTAACGCTAGGCTATCACGGCTATTACATCCACTGGGCATCAAAGTTCGCCACTAGTGCAAATATAGGGAACAAAGCAGCATATCATATACACTGGTTGTCAAAGTTGGCGACCAGCACAAATAAATGCCGCAGTAGTAAAGTGGACAGGATAACAGCATGAAACAAACATATATCTATGTACCATGGTCACTTTATGGTCTATATCATTCTAGTTTTTGTTGCCAAATCAAGATAGAGACACAATTCAAATAATATTTGTTCAAGACAAAGCAGAATAGAAAGAATATAAGTGTGGGAAACTATAGAGAAATAACAACACTTGTAATGTGCACGACATGAGAACATAACTGTTTATTCAATTGAAACTGAAATCAACATAGAGCAGGTTACAATAGCAAACCAGTTAAAGAAACAGGTTTAAAACATACCTGTTGCACCATTGGAGTTTCAATTCCATCCTTCAAATTTGAAAATAGTTGGTATGAGTAAATACAGTAATGCAAGAGCAAAGGAGTATGAACCATAGCTACAAAACCTGACCTGAGAACAAATCTTCTTCTCCATTAAGCGTTGAGTTGGGATTCAGAGTGGTGGTCCTCGTGCTTTGGGCACTGCAGTTCCCTTACTAACTGCTCATGTTTGGGTGCTCTGTGGTGGAGACGGTGTTGTGTCAACTGGAACTGGGTTACTATCTGCCGAGGTTGGGGTTAGAAGGGGTGTAGCTGGTTCTCTGTCCAACTGGGTAGGGGTACAATCAGCGAGAGTCTGGGTTATGTGTGGTGGACCTAGTCCTTGGGCAAGTACAACGTGGTTCTATCTGCATCAACTGGTAGCACTATCTTTTCTGAAGACCGTGTTGTTACTCCTTAGATACTGCCATCACCCTCTCCAATTCAAATGGCTGATAAACAAGAAAAGTAATTAAAAGTATAGACATTGTATGTTAGACAGGTGCAATGGATAGTGGGGAATAAAAGAGGGCATGAAATAATTCATATTTATGTTGTCTAACCAAACAGGATAGCATGACACAATTTCACATATATGATGGCTAACTAAACAGGATAGCATGACACAATTTCACATTATGATGGCTAACTGAAAAAGATGGAAAGACATAGTTCAAAATATGAGACTATGTAAACAGGATGACATGATATAACTATATAATGTGTTTATTAAATAGGTTGACATGCCATAATTCACCATACATTCACGGATAGAATGCCATAATTCAAAATATGATGACTGTAAACACTAAATAGGATGAGATGATATAACTATATGATGTCTTTATTAAATGGGTTGCCATGTCATAATTTAGATAGATGATGTGTATGTACAATGTAAACATGATGGCATGATATAATTCAAGTATATGATTTATATAGTAAGCAAGTAAGCAGATGGCAATCCATATATGATGTAAAAACTAAGAAATGCAAGACAACATGCATGACATGGGTAATATAACCCTGCAAAGTTTGAGCATAGACCTCAGGGGGGAATAGGACTGGTCATCAGTCTCTGAATCCTCCTCTGAGGAGCTCCCTATAACCAGCAAGATGTCTGCTTCAGCAGGTAGCATTGTCTGCTCTGAGTACCTTGTTTTCACTCCAGATACTTCCATCACTGCTTCAAATGGCTGATGCACAGGAAGAGTAGTTGAATATACAAATGTTGTCGACAAATGGAACACGTAATGCAAAAAAATGTTAGCATGATATAATTCACATACATGATGATTGGCTAAACAACATGGCATTGCATAATTCACATATATAATGCCTTTGCAACAAGATAGCATTGTATAATTCACATATATAATGTCTTGCAACAAGATGGCAATGCATAATTCACATATATGGTAATTAGACACTGAACAGGTGGCATTCAAACAAAGCATGTCTAAACTAATCAAATGACATAGCAATGCGAGACACCATACACACGATATGAGCAACATAACCCTGCCAAGTTAGAGCATACACCTCGGGGGTAATAGGACTTTTCATCTGTCTCTGAATCCTCCTCTGAGGAGCTATCCGTAACCAGCGAGATATTCACTTCGTCAGATAGCATAGTCTGCTCTGAAGACCTTGTTTTCACTCCAGAATTTGCCATCACCGTGTCAAATGGCTGATGCACATGAAGACCAGTTGAATGTACTAACATTGTTGACAAATGTAATATGTAACAGAAAAAAAGGATGGCCTGATATAATTTACATATAAGATGACTGGCTAAGCAGGATGGCATTTCAAAATTCAAATATATGATGCCTGGATAAACAAGATGGCATTGCATAATTCACATAAACGATGAATAAACTAAACAGTCGGCATTTGCTCAAAGGATGTCTAAATAAGCAGATGACATATTTGATGTATAAAGTAAGCAATGCAACACACCATATGCATGATATAACCAACATCAGCATGCCAAGTTAGAGCGAAGACCTCAGGGGGTAAATAGGAGTTGTCTTCTCCTTCTGAATCCCCCTCAGAACATATATCTTCCTCTCGATTACAATCTGAAATGCGTGGAGGGGGGCTGCCATTGCGCCTACCATGGAGCAATGTTTGCATGAAATTTTATTGCCATGCAAGGCTCGTCTCTTTTGCTCTACATGTTCAGTTCCATTGCTTACAATAACTGCCATGCATAGGAATAATACATAGTGAGATTATGTAAGGAGTGCATGCAGAAATCCAGAGTAATAGTAGCAACCTATGGATAGACCCAAAACCAATAATAGAAGGCAGATAATGGCTTCAGTTAAAAAATACAGATAATGGCTTCTTTACTATTTGTTTCCCACCCAACATGAAACTCATAGTAGAAACCGGAGATTAACCAGATAGTAGATAGATACTATTGATTGCGGCCCCGATATGTACCCCACAACCATTTAAAAACTCAAGTTTGACCATTAGTTTGGAGCTGACTCAGAGTCTAATCGGTGAACAGGACGATAAAGTAGCATGTAATATTAAGCGATACATAACATAAGCAGACACGAAAGAGTGCGACCTCTCTTGCGGACCCGTGTAGTACTCGAGGTCATCTGCTCGGTTGATGATGGTAATGCAGTTTTCATGGCTGTCAGCAGCGGGGAAGAAGATCTGAGGCGGTGAAAGATAGTCTGGAGGCCGGATCCCTATTGTGTTGGACCCTTCTATCGTTGGAGCAGCTGAGCTAGGGTGGACGACGGCACAGCAGGAGCGGGACAAACCACGCAAGGTTTTCTTTGATAACTATCTGTAAGAGAAGTAATTCTGTAAGGGCTCGTTTGAATTGGAGGATTCCAACAATGCAGGGATAGGAAATAGACAGGAATATGATAGGAATGCACATGCAAAACAGAGAATTTAAAAACACAGGATTTCTGCCAATCTGGGTGTTTGATTCACAACAATTGGAAGATCACAGGATGCAAAGAAGCATGGTGAGATTAAGTCAAACCACAAGAAAATGTACGGTTATAATGCTATTATGCTACTATCTCTTAGTCTTGTGCTTCTTGAATAGGAATTTGAAAAGGAGGACAAGTGAAAATTAAAATTCCTACATTTTTTCTTTCAAGGAGACACTAAAGGAACAAATCCGTGTGCTCAGTGGACAATATATATAACATGTAGAGTAAAAAAGGGATGCAACAAGTGTACAACCTCTTTGGCGAAGCCATGTCAATCTCAGCATGATTGGGTTGGCCGGTGAGGATGCTCCGGCTGACTTGGCTTTCGGAGGAGGGGAAGAAGATCTTAGGCATCTGGAGATGGAGCCCTAGGTACTGTTCCGCTGTGATGGAGGGTTTCGTCGTTGGAGCAGCTCCGGTGAGTTGTACGACGCCGAGGCTGAAGCAGGACAAGAGAGACAACAAACAACGTTAACCTGAGTGGAATTCTAATAGCATCTCCAATACATGACGTAAAATACATAACCACAAAGTGCTAGATGTAAAATACATCAGCCGCTCATCTCTGAACTTAACTGCCGAAACTGAATTTAATTGTCGAAACTAAACTTAACTATCGAAACTGAACTTAACTATCGAAACTGAATTTTGCTGTTGAAACTGAATTTTGCTGTCGAAACTGAATTTTGCTGTCGAAACTGAACGCACTAGCAAGGTGAGGCTACACGTCGGTTGACTGACTTTTTCATCTCTGGTCAGTCGATTTTGCAGCTGTTGGATACGAAATCAAGGGCCTGCGGTTCATTTTCAACCTCCACCCCCCTGAGCCACCAGCCACCACCGGCCAAACAGCAGCCCCCCGCTGCCCGCTGCCGGTGGTGCGCTTCCCCGCCCGCCCCGAAAACACTCCCCACCGTCGGTCCGCCGCCGCCCCGGCCATCCCTCTAGGCCCCCCTGTGTTGAGCTTTTTCTCCGGCGATCCCCACGCCACCACCCCGCCAATGCCCCGCCACCACCAGCGACCACCGCCCCCACCCTGAACCCAAAGGTAGATAGTGGGGTACCTCTCCGGCGAGCCCCCCACCCCTTGAAAATCGACTGACCCAAAAGTTGTTTCAGTCGACTGAAGTGTTGCTAAATCGGAGCAGCACCGCAAGCAAGAGCAAGAGCGAGAGCACCAGCGCGAGCAAGAGCACTAGCAAGAGCAGACCAGGCAGGGGACCAAGAGCAAGAGCAGCGCAGCAGCGCAAGCGAGAGCTAAAGCAGCAGCAACTCCTACTGATGTGGACGTCGCCGCCGAGGGAGCGACGCCGTGGAGGAAGTGGCCTGCGATGCCGCCGTGGATGGAGCCGCGCCATGTGGGCTCGGGACCGAGCGCCAGCAGCACCATGAGATCGAATCAAGAGGAAAATGCATTGATTAGTGTACAACCTATTTGGTGGCGCCAATTAGACCGCAACTTCATCCGAGGAAACGGCGATGATGATGCTCTTCCGGTGGTGCAGGTGAAGACGGCGGTGTGGGAATGGAGGTGGCGCGAAAGATGAGGGGAACGTCGGGGCAGCTCGTTGGAGGTGGAGGACGGGGCGGCTGAACCGGCAGGATGACGAGATCGACGACGGATCCCCGTCCGATACAGTGGATGAGGGACGTCGAGGTGTTGCTATGGACGACGTCATCGGGGAAGAGGCTCCGGCTGGGTGGCGGACGGAGCAGGGTCTGGGATTTCGTCGTGGGTTTTCGCGGCCTCGGTGTATGAATGGGTGGGCGGATGGGATGGCAGTGGGGAACCATGGCTTAGGGACGCGCTTGTCAAAAATGTGGGGTAAGTTACGAAAGTACCCCCACCGATTTGAGGAGGTTCATTCGGTTCAGGGGTACCACGGGCATTTCGCGTGTCGGGATTTCACAGGAGGTGGGAGTTTTTTCGCGCGTTGTAATTTCGGAATAGCAAGGCGCGGGTTGAGATGGAGGGAGTTGTCGAAGCACGACGAGACAAAGATATATGTTAAATATTTCGGGCTAACAAGGCGCGGGTTGAAATTTCCGGACAAGCCTAATGTGTACTGTACCAAATCAATACGCACTACAAATGTCATTCAAAACATTGAATTCATGTTATGTTCAATTAAAACTACTCAAATGAACGTTTTAGTGCATTCTAAATGTATATACTACCACTTCAATATGAACTAAATTTGAATTCGTTTCTCTATTTGAATAAGATCTACAGTAATGATTGTTGTGAAGTCAAAGCATTTGAATTTGTTTCTCTGTTTTAATAAGATCTATAATCATCATTATTGTCAAGTTAAACCATCGTTTGTGTATTATCTTCACAGCACACCACATGATTAGTCTCAAGTTACATATGAACTATGTGTACTATATGAACTCGACCTCGATTTTTTGAGTCCACTTTATTTTGATTTCAAATCACATTACATTTCTAGCTCTAGCTAGATCTTCATAATCTAAACCATGTCTCATATGTATAATGTGTTTATCACATTATGTATGGTGCCCCGCCCCCTACGCCTACAAGTATTTAGATGTGAGTTGCAAACACCACACATTACCACAAATTCAAATAAAATGTGAGAATGTTCGATATATAGTATTGTTTAGATTGTTCGATATTTAGTTGTAAGTTGCAAACGCCACACATTATCACAAATTCAAATAAAATGTGAGATTGTTTGATGTATAGTATGGTTTAGATTGTTTGGCATTTAGCTGTGAGTTGCAAACGCCATGCATTATCACATTATGGTCCAACATGTGCACGTCACGTGTATCACCGCTATATTCATGCATGCAATATTTAAAACACTATGATCTCCTATTCAAATATATGAATCCGCTTTCATATCAAATTATGATCTTTGTTAGTCTCTTACACCCACACAATCCTCTAACCTTTGTAGCTACCACTAACTTTCTCTCGTGCATTCACACGCCCTCCTCGCCCTCCCCCTCCCTCGACATTCTATCCACCGGGCACATTCATTTTTTTCTTTAGGTCGTTCTCCCAGAGTCTCCACAACTCCTTTCCAACACACACCAATCGATAAACCTCTCCAGCGATGCCTGCCTACAACATACACACACACCTTCAATCTCCTCCTTTATGTGTCCTTGCCTCGTGTCTCTCATACGGTCACACACACACATGTAAACTCTCGCCCCTCTTTTCATTGATCTCACAACCGCACACTCCTCCCCCTATCTAGCTAATAGTTGGGCCTCTTGCACCACCTCCTAGCTCCATTCTCTCTGTCTATCCATCTCGCTGGGCCTTATTTGCCACTAACAAATGGACGTACACCGACCGATCTCTCGCTATACATATAGCTGGCTAGGTCCTTATAACTCATTTTTACCCACGCGTCGATCGATCTACCTCATTAGTCGTGTCTCTCCCTTCCTCCGACAAACAACAATTGATCTATCGATCTAGTTAGGTTTACTTACCAAACACATAGTTCCCCTTCATCATCCATGCATGCGTCCCGACAGATCTATCACGCACAGGCACACACAAACACATCCCCACTCTTATTGATAACATTGCAGTTCCACCCTCAGTTTGTCTAGTAGGCCTCTCCCACCATCTTCGAGAAGCAACTCCATCACCCATCCAACACTCTACCCCTCTCCCTCCCTCTCTCTCTCCTCTCTCTCTGTCCCATCATATTTCACATCCTTCAGTTATGTATGGATGTCGACCGATCTCCCTCAAGACATAGCTGGGTCTCTCCTTCTCAACACATATACGAGTCGTTCTACCTCTATAGTTAGGCCTATGCCTACCCCTCCCCCCACCCCTCACCCCCACACACACCGATACATCGAGCGCTCTAGTCATGTCTCCCTGCCACACACAAACTTGACATGTGCCCTCTAATGTTTCGGTAGGCCAGTCACCCTGTATCTTTGACTTGCTCACACACACACACACAATTTCGATGGCTCTCTTCATCGATCTCGCACCCACCCACTTGATCCTCTCTTCAACTCTATCGATAGCTATGACCCCTCCCTCTCTTCTCGTGGATTGCCCGACCTATATATATGATATGGATAGGCCTCCATTTCACACACATTGCATGCAAAATTTTGTTTGAGATGTCATCGACACATATTCCCACAAATAATTCACGAAATCAACCCCCACCCCACCCCCACCCCCACTCCAAAACAAAAAACACTAATGAACGCGATTTGTATCTCTCACACACACCCACGTAGGTGGGGGACGTGCACGAAGAGAAGAGGTGCATGTACGGCGCACGTACTCCCGTCTCTTTCCCAACCACACCCGCGCGGCTACATGGTGGAGCTCATTTCTGTACGAAAAAGGTAGCCCACGTGGTAATTTGGCACATGTACTTGTTGTCCACTTGGTGGAGGGAGGATCGTCTACCACGGGTGAACAAATAAATTGCGACTCGATGTGTTATGTTAAATTAAAAAAAGAGGCAAACCATGTGGGGCCTACCTTAGAGGCAAGGCTCTATACACTGGAGTACTTTTGATGTGCCCCGTCAACTTGCAGAACGAGGAGAAGCTTGCTTAGTATGCCATCTCCCCCGCCCACGGGCGCGGTGGCTCGCAGGATGAGGTGAAGCTTGCTCCGCCTTACGCCTGCTCCCTCGCCCATGCGCACGGTGGCTCGCGGGACGAGGAGAAAAAATTACTACTCCCTCTGTTTACTCCTCGTCCCTACTACCTTGGTTATAGATATTATATCAAATTGTTTAGAATATATATGTCCTTTAGTAGATTTCAATATGAACTACTAGTACATACTCCAAACACTGATGTATATAGACGTATTTTAGAGTGTAGATTCACTCATTTTGCTCCGTATGTAGCACTCTCCCTCACCCCTCGACCCTCGCCCACATGTGGATGTGCAACAATTCATTCGGTCTCATATAGCCAGAATGATATATACTGCACTACCATTATTGCTCGACTTCCCGAAGAGGCGAAGAGCCAATCGCAAGGTTAATATTTTGGAGATGCCAAGCGCAAGGTTATAGGAGAACGAGTAGTAGGTGCCGCGTCATTTATAAATAAAGTTTTTTTTCTTCAGTGGCACGTACGCAATATGATAGCTTCATATGGAGAGAAAAGGAAACCGCTCCACTATATACACAGTCAGGACGGGCCAGCCTACATGGTTGCTTGCTGGGGTTGCTCTCTTCACACTCTCTCGCACAAAACAACTGTGGCCACATCTCTAACATCCCGGTGGATCACGTCCGCAGGGGGAAGGGGTGCATGCTTAGTGTAGATGCGGTTGCCGTCGTCGACGATGAAAACCCACTGTCGGCACGTCGCGATCAGGAGTCCCTGTCGTTCTCTCTCACAAAGCCGGTGAGGTTGCCTTCGTCCCTTGCTCACTGCCACGACGTGGGCAGTTGCTGTCGGTGTCAAAACTGGCGGATCTCGGGTAGGGGGTCCCGGTCTGTGCGTCAAGGCTGATGGTAACAAGAAGTAAGGGACATAGATGTTTACCCAGGTTCAGGCCCTCTCGATGGAGGTAAAACCCTACTTCCTACTTGATTAATATTGATGATATGGGTGATACAAGAGTAGATCTACCACGAGATCGTAGAGGCTAAACCCCAGGAGCTAGCCTATGATGGTATGAATGTAATTGTGATCGGCCTTCTAAGGACCAACATCTCCGGTTTATATAGACACTAGAGAGGGCTAGGGTTTACATGGAGTCGGTTACAAGGAAGGAAATATAATATCCGGATCGCCAAGCTTGCCTTCCACCCCAAGGAAAGTCCCATCAGGACACGGGCCGAAGTCTTGTGTCTTGTATCTTCACGCTTCAATAGTCCGGATGTTGTACACAGTCCGGCTGTCTGGATACCCCCTTATCCAGGACTCCCTCAGTAGCCCCTGAACCAGGCTTCAATGATGATGAGTCCGGCGTGCAGTATTGTCTTCGGCATTGCAAGGCGGGTTCTTCCTCCGAATACTCCAAAGTACCTGTTACGACGAATAGTGTCCGGTCTCCAATCGATGTTGTGCTCCTCGGCTTCAGCGCCTCAGTAATGACCATCTCCACGTGTTGAGCGAATGCGAGGAGTCAAGGTATTTGTGCATTTTCCACCCTCGATCCTCCGAGCCAACCGTCTATTTGAAGGGATAGGGGTTCTCAGATCCAAACCCCACTCTCCTCCCTTGAGCTAGCATCCTAGAGCGCTTCCTGAAAAGCCATTCCAGCATGGCCGGCCATCGCAGCTCTTCTGCTTGCCCTCCTCGCTCTAAGTCGGGGGATTGGGGAGAGTGCTCAGTTCCCCACAGCCATTTGGTGAAGTTACAAACTCAAGGGTTTCTTCCACCGGCATTCATGGTCTCCGTCCGAGCTGGAATAGCTACTTACGATGGAGGGGAACAAGCGGAGGGATTTCCTAACCCATCTCCGGAGGAGCGAATATGCCTCATCTTGCATCTGCTGAGGGGCGTCGGGTTCCCTATCCACCCGTTTCTCCGCAGGCTCCTGAAGTTCTATGGCCTCCAGCTACACAATCTTACCCTAGCCTCCATTCTGCACATAGCGGGGTATGTCGCCCTTTGCGAGCTCTTTTTAGGCTGCGAACCACACTTCGGATTGTGGAGGAAGCTGTTCTGCCTCGTCCCCCGCACCCAGGAGGAGTCCCTGTATCAAGTGGGCGGGGCCAAAGTATGGCGCATTGCCGAGACCGGCTACCTGTCCGGCACTCCTGAGAATGCACCAGAAAACTGGCCTTCAGAGTGGTTCTATATGAATGATGTTCCCCTTCTGGACCCAGTCCGTAGGGGTCTCCCCAAGTTCAGCAACGCCCCACCGAGGGCACGCCTAAGCTGGCATCCCCGGGGCCCTCAAGAAGAGGACACAAGGGATATATTCCTCCTGATGAACATGATAAAGTTGCTGGCCAAGTCCGGACTGACGATTGTTGAGGTCATGGCAATATGCATAAAGCGAGGAGTGCAGCCTCTCCAATATCGGGGGAGGCCCATGTGGCATTACAACGGGGAAGATGACACCACCCACTGTGGTCGTAAGGGTCCGGACTCTGCTGCCGCTTTGGCAAGGATATTGTCCGATTTGTACAAAGGGGAAGAGGAGGAGTTCCTTCGTATAAAAACGTGGGACGGATTCTCCATGTACAACCCCCAGAGTGGGTAAGTTGCCATTCTTTTCCCAGTTTCATTTACTCTATCGTACTTCTGCTAAGATTACTTGCATTAATGCCTCTGAGCAGGAACTGAGGAGGGCCGTGGACGGAATCTTCAGCCCCTCCCCGCAACCAGAGGACCCTGCAAGGGCCCTAGATCCGGGACTCAAAGTAGATCCGGATATTACCGTGGAGCTTGTCAACAGAGTATTTTATCAGGCAAGCTGGGACAGCGCCCAGTGGCCATTACGGCCGACTCCCCTGTACTGCTTCCCACATCGCGTGTAAGCTGAGCTAAAAAACCCTATCCTCCGAAAAGGACTTTCCCCAGGTATTGAAATTTCACCTTTGAGGCGTCGCTCTATTTGCAGAAACGACAGCCGGAGCGAGGGGCCGAGCCCCTAGGGACTCGTCAACCACGGTCGTCCAGATCGGGCAGGGTCAAGAGGAAGGCGGCGAGGGCTGACACACCACTGCAGAGGTAAAGTCATAGCCTGTCATGCTATCATAGAATTTGAAATATGACAGCGTCCTTTGTGTCTGGCAGGAAGAGGAATAACCGGGCTATATCCGGAAACCCCACCAACCACGCCTCCACCAGCCGGGTTCCAGAACCAGCTTCGGGGGCGGAGGCGGATATGGGGCCATCACCGCATAGCTTCCCGACAGAGGGTACAGATATGTGTTCGGCCACGAACTCCGAAGTGGAGAGCGCCATGAACCACAGGCGTCGGAAGCCCGTGCACCGGCACAACATCTTTTCCGAAGAGGCTTCTAATGCCTTCAATTCGGCGGATGCATATGACCGAGCCGCTCGAGGCGGACTTGCCTAAGCGACAAGCCAGTATACCAAAGACATACGGGTAAGAGATTTTGATGAGTATGCCTAGCAGTAGCCCCTGAGACTTAGAATAGTAGGGATGACTGTTTGCAGGATCAATATATCCGCAGGTCCTTGTGGACAAGAATGAACAATTGGCGCGGGAGCTGGAGGCCTGGAAGGCCCAATTATCTGATGTTGTAGCCAAGTTAGAGGGATCCCGAAAGGCCCCCGCCGGTACTATTTGTCTACATTATACACAGATGTTCTAGGCTAGTGCGGTTAGTCTAACAGTAAGTTCTGCAGACAATCCTGGAGTGAATCCGGATGGCGCCGTGGGTGATGACTCGCATCTCCAATGGCAACTAAAGGTCGGCGAGCGCATCCTTACGCAGGTGACACAAGAGAAGAACAGGCTTCATGATGCCAATATTCATTTGTACATGGAATTAAAGGACGTCCGCACACAGCTGGCCGACTCCGTGAAGGAGAACAAAAAACTTCGTCGCGGCATTTATGGTAAGAGCGCAAGCGAACTGTTTGATAGTTCGGCGAGGAAGTTTATTAAAAAGATTTTTCCTTGCAGGAATGTTAATGGGTCGCCCTGAAGAGGAGATGCCCTCATATGCAGGTGATTTGCTGCAAGAACTGTCGCAAATGCACGAGCGTGCCCGGCAGGTGATGCACGGTGTTGCCCAGGCCTTGTGGCCATCAAGCCTACTGCCGAATGGCATGGGGGACCTTGCGGACCTGCGCCAAGAAGCCCGGTGGCGCTTCCTTGTGTGGAAGATATCAGCCTGCCGGCAAGGAGCAAGAGAAGCCTGGGCGATGGTGAAAACGCGCTACACCAAGCTGGACCCTAACCATATGGCCGAAGTGGGACCGGCGGGGCCCGATGGGCAAGAAATTCCCGTGAGCCTAGTGTATGACCAGGTAGCATTAGCCGCTAAGTATTCTCAGCAGGATTGTAGGCTAGATAACCTATTAGATGGTATAGAGGAGGAATATAGTCATTCTCAGTGACTGTGTAAATTTATTGGCATAGGTAGCCTCTAGCCGGATTGAAATCATTTGTCATGGCGGACCTTTTCGCTTCAGCCCCCGGGCCCTATAGTCCGGGGTGTGTCCAAATACCCGCTCGGTTATGCGAAAACTGGGGCATGCTTGGAGACCAGGCGTAGGGGTCATAGGTGCTTGAACAGACAAGTACCCAACTAGTTATGTTATATTGCATGGATAGCAAGAAACATCTTCTAGGGAGAATAGTTCCGTTAGGGGTTCCTTTCCCTTGGTATCCATGTGTCGATGCACATGTCCGAACTACGCGCGATGGCGCAGGATACAAAGCTTCTGGGGTTCTTTGTTGTAACCAACGAATACATCCTTTGTTCACCGATCGAATATTCTCTTAAGGAAACTAGCTTTCGGCTTCACCCAGTCTGAGGTACACATCCGGCTCAACCGGCAGTAACAATCGCAGAGGTGCTCCCCTTATGCCCTAGCCGAATTAACGGGAATGTAGGGCATAAACACAAGAGCCAGGCAACCCAGCTTGGCCACATCTTAAGTCATATCGGTGCATATGATGGTAAAGAAAAGGCACATATGGAGAAAGAACGCATATGTGATGGGCAAAAAGCCATTAGAGTAATTATGTCGAGCTTCTGAATGGGAAGCCCCCAGATACAGCTTGCACACATGGTACGGCCGGGATAATCTGAGAATCCGCACTGTATTAAATACTTTGTGCGAATGGAAAGAGGGTCGAGAAAGGAGAGAAATTGTGGTGGAGCATAATTTAAAAATGAGGGGTGAGGAGACGAACACTGCGTTCGGCGTTAGGCGTAGAATCTCCAGAGTCTAGCCGCGTTCCATGGGTTCGGCTCGCGTCTGTTGTCAGATGCATTGCATAGGCGGTACGCTCCTCTGGTGAGAACTTTGTCGATGACGAAGGGACCTTCCCATCTGGGTTTGAGTTTGTCCTTCTTCTTCTTCGATAGGCGTAGAATGAGCTCACCAATATTGTAAGTTTTGGCCAGCACTTCTCTGCTTTGATATCGCCGAGCCTGCTGCTGATAGAATGCGGAACCGGCTTTTGCGACGTCGCGCTCCTCCTCCAGGGTGTCCAAGTTATCCTGCCGATCTAACTTGGCTTCCTTCTCTTCGTACATGTGTACGCGTGGCGAATCATGTATTATGTCGCAGGGTAGTACTGCTTCCGCACCGTACACCATAAATAATGGTGTGTATCCGGTGTTTCAATTCGGTGTGGTCCGCAGTCCCCAGAGTACGGAGTCGAGCTCCTCTACCCAGTGTGTATCCGATTCTGTTAAAGATTGCACTAATCTAGGTTCTATGCCGCTAATGATAAGACCATTTGCCCGTTCGACCTGGCCGTTTGTTTGCGGGTGGTAGACGGAAGCGTAGTCGAGCTTAACGCCCATTTTGCTGCACCAAGTTTTTACTTCATCGGCTATGAAATTTGAGCCATTATCAGTGATGATGCTGTGGGGGACACCATACTGGTGTACAACCCCGGATACGAAGTCTATTACTGGTCCGGATTCGGCCGTTTTAACTGGTTTGGCTTCGATCCATTTGGTGAATTTGTCCACCATGACCAATAGGTATTTTTTCTTATGGCTTCCCCCTTTAAGGGGTCCGACCATATCCAGCCCCCAGACCGTGAAGGGCCAATTTATGGGGATTGTTTGGAGAGCGGTAGGGGGCATATGACTCTGATTGGCGAAGAGCTGGCAGCCGATGCAATGTTGGACAAGGTCCTGTGCATCTGCTCGGGCCGTCGGCCAATAGAAGCCTGTTCGGAAGGCTTTCCTGACTAGCGCTCGAGCTGCGGCGAGGTTCGAATCCCCGCGCACTTCCAGGCATTGGATGCCCATAGAGACTGCCATCCGAAGACCATGTAACAGGGCCTCATATTCGGCCGCATTGTTGGAATCTGTGTATAATATTTGTAGGACGTACTGGACCGTGTCCCCGGTGGGAGACATCAGGACTACCCCTGCTCCTAGTCCGGCCAGCATTTTGGAGCCGTCAAAGTGCATGATCCAGTTGGAGTATGCGTCGTACTCTTTAGGGAGTTCGGCTTCTGTCCATTCAGCGACAAAGTTAGCCAATACTTGTGACTTAATGGCTCGCCGCGGTTTGTATGTTATGTCGAACGGCAGGAGCTCGATAGCCCATATAGCAATCCGGCCCGTAGCATCGCAGTTATTAATTATGTCGTTGAGTGGTATTTCGGAGGCGACAGTAATCGAACACTCTTGAAAGTAGTGTCTTAGCTTCCGAGATGCCATGAAGACTGCGTATGCTATTTTTTCATAGTGCGGGTATCGGGATATACATGGGGTGAGGACTGTTGATACGTAGTAAACTGGCTTTTGAAGCGGGAATTTGTATCCGTCCATCTCTCGTTCGACGACGAGTACTGTGCTTACCACTTGATGTGTTGCAGCTATGTATAGTAGCATAGGTTCGCTGATCTTTGGCGCTGTTAGGACCGGATTACCTGCCAATAAGGTCTTTATCTCATCGAGTCCGGCCGCGGCTGCATCTGTCCATACAAAGTGTTCGGTGCACCGAAGGAGGCGGTAAAGAGGCAACGCCTTTTCTCCTAGCCTGGATATAAAGCGGCTCAAAGCGGCCACGCATCCCACTAGCTTCTGGATGTGCTTGAGGTCTGTTGGTATGGCCAACTGCGACAGGGCTTGGATTTTTGCTGGATTTGCTTCTATTCCTCTATTGGAAACAATGAAGCCCAGGAGCTTCCCCGAAGGGACACCGAAAACACATTTTTCTGGATTCAACTTGATGTCGTATGTCCGGAGGTTATCGAATGTGAGCCTCAAGTCATCTATTAGGGTATCGACGTGTCTGGTTTTTATGACAACGTCGTCCACATATGCTTCCACTGTTTTGCCGATTTGTTTCTCCAGGCATGTTTGGATCATGCATTGATAGGTTGCGCCGGAATTCTTGAGCCCGAAGGGCATAGTGTTGAAGCAAAAAGGGCCATATGGCGTTATAAAAGTTGTTGCAGCTTGGTCAGACTCTGCCATCTTTATTTGATGGTATCCAGAGTATGCGTCAAGAAAACACAGTGAGTCGTGTCCAGCTGTGGCATCGATGATTTGCTCGATGCGAGGGAGGGGAAAGGGATCCTTGGGGCAAGCCTTGTTGAGGTCTTTGAATTCGATGCATAGGCGCCAGGATTTGTCCTTTTTTGGCACCATTACTAAATTCGCCAGCCAATCCGGATGTTTAATATCTCTGATGAATCCGGCCTCAAGTAGCTTGGCTAGCTCTTCCCCCATGGCCTGTTGTTTGGGTTCTGAAAACTGCCTTAGGGTCTGTTTGACCGGTTTGTATCCCTTTAGTATGTTGAGGTTGTGTTCGGCCAGCCGGCGTGGGATGCCTAGCATGTCCGAAGGGTGCCAGGAAAAAATGTCCCAATTGTCGCGTAAGAAATCTTGCAGTGCGGCGTCCATCACGGGGCTCAATTGTGTTCCGATGGATGCTGTCGTCTTGGGATCCGTTGGGTGGACCTGGAATTTGGCTATCTCGTCTGCAGGTTTAAATGAGGTGGACTTGGGTTGTTTGTCGAGTATCACATCGTCCCTGTCCACAGTGGCCCGAAGTGTTGTTAACTCTTCGGCTGCCAGGGCTTCAGATAATGCTTCCAGGGCTAGTGCGGCGGTTTTGTTTTCGGCGCGGAGTGCAACATCCAGATCACTGGCTAGAGTGATGATTCCATTGGGCCCGGGCATTTTAAGCTTCATGTACCTCTAATGGGGTACAACTTGAAAGCTTGTAAACGTGTCCTGCCCTAGAAGGGCGTGGTATCCGCTGCTGAAAGGAGCCACTTGGAATGTGATTTCTTCGTACCTATTATTCTCCGGAGTGCCGAATACCACATCGAGTGCGATTTTTCCCGCGCACCGTGCTTCCCGAGTAGGGATGATTCCCCTGAAGGTGGTGCCGCTTTGCTCAATGCGGCCTTTATCAATCTCCATTTTGTTGAGCGTTTCTTCATAGATCATGTTTAACCCGCTTCCGCCATCCATGAGTACTTTGGTTAGCCGGAAGCCGTCCACGATTGGGCTAAGGACTAGAGCGGCCGGTGCCGGGACAGTCTGGAATCGAGGTTCGTCACTGGCATTGAAAGTTATAGCCGTGTTGTTCCAGGGGTTCATCTTTGCCACATGGCAAATTTCCGCAGGGCTTCGGTGAGCCCGCTTGCGCCTGTTGTTCGAGGCGAAAGTCTCGAAGACTGTTAGTACCGTATTGTGTCTGTGGGCAGGATATTGTTCCGCTTCATGGCTCGCAAGAAGATCCTCGCCGCTTTTTGCCACCTGCCGGAGTATCCAACACGCCCTAAGGCCATGAGTTGGCATTGTATCCGGCGTACTGTGGAGCTTACATGGCCCGTCGAGCCATTCTTCCAATATGGATCCCCGCCCTGGGGTGGGCTTCAGTTTCTTGGGGATTGGACTGGACGTCTTACGAGAATTCGTCCGTTTGGTTCGGACAAAGGTCTTGGTGAGAGTGGTACTATCCGAAAATTCTGTTTGGGTCTTCCAAGCGTTCTCCGTTGCACAATACTTATGTACTATGGTTGCCAAGTCCGCGAAACATATTATCTCACGGAGGCTTATAGCATTGAGGAGCCCCTCGTCCGTGTAGTTTTTGCAGAAGAGTGAGACCATGTTCTCCTCGCAGCAGTCCTTGACCTTGTTGAGCGCAAGGAGGAATCTGGCCCAGTAATGATGTACCGTCTCCTAGGGCTCTTTCCTGATGCGGGAGAGACAGTTTAAGTCCAAATAAGTGTTGTTAGCAGAATCTGAATTATGATCTGATCTAATGCCCAGGGGCGCGGGCGGTTCCGAGCCCAACAGCTCGGAATCCGGGATGCTACCCGATTCCTTCGGTCCAATGCCCAATCCAAAGTCCGGGACCTGGGGCAAGTTGCCCTCTGAGCAGATATTCGGCTCAAGGAGTTCGGCGATCTGAACATAATTCGTCCTCAAAGCTGGGGGACGATCCGCATGTGGTTTATCCACAATCGCTATCTCATGGGTGGCCGGCGGGGATCTGATGTCCCTTCGGTCGGGTTTAAGCCCAATCCGGTCGTAGTTCGTAGCGACTCCAAGAGCGGCGATGCGATCCAAGAGTTCATTAAAGGAGGAGAGCTCCATTGGATCCATCTATTCATCAAGTTCCGAACTGACCGCAAGGTTATGATTGATGACCCGAGAGGCCATCGTCGGCTCTATCGTCGATGGGGCGGCCATGATAAAGTCGCCGAGCCGGAGCGTCTGGCCTACAGCCAGAGCTCCCTCCAAAGTAATGTCGTCCTTGAAGACGAGTCGAGCCATCAAGCCTTGTAGAGACGCCACAGAGGAATTCCCAATGAAAGCACCAATGTCGGTGTCAAAACCAGCGGATCTCGGGTAGGGGGTCCCGATCTGTGCGTCAAGGCTGATGGTAACAAGAAGTAAGGGACACAGATGTTTACCCAGGTTCGGGCCCTCTCGATGGAGGTAAAACCCTACTTCCTGCTTGATTAATATTGATGATATGGGTGATACGAGAGTAGATCTACCACGAGATCGTAGAGGCTAAACCCTAGGAGCTAGCCTATGATGGTATGAATGTAATTGTGATCGGCCTTCTAAGGACCAACCTCTCCGGTTTATATAGACACCGGAGAGGGATAGGGTTTACATGGAGTCGGTTACAAGGAAGGAAATATAATATCCGGATCGCCAAGCTTGCCTTCCACGCCAAGGAAAGTCCCATCCGGACACGGGCTGAAGTCTTGAGTCTTGTATCTTCACGCTTCAATAGTCTGGACATTGTACACAGTCCGGCTGTCCGGATACCCCCTTATCTAGGACTCCCTCAGTTGCCACCTCCCGCCGCCCTCCTCAAGGTTGAGCTACGTCCCTCAGGTACAACTCCCTTTACAGCCGGCTTGCACCACTGCTCCAGCTACCCACATCACTCCCTGTGGATATTTCTCTACTTCTTTGCCCCGCACATACCTCTACTGGCTTCTACGTACTGTATTTGTGATGAGTTTATGTCTCATCAACTAGTCCTAGTAATCTTGTTCTAATCACGCTTCTTCAATTTCTTTGCCACAGGGATGCTCATCTCGATTTTGGTGAAACTTCACAAAATGATCCGATGGTCAAAAGGTTGCAAACTTCATTTATTAGGAAGCTCGAACGTTGCCAGCAAATTGAAGCCTGGTTAGGGTTCATGGTTCAAGGGCTAGGGACTGCATGGATCGTTTTTTTCTTTAGCTGCCTTTGTTCCAAAATAAGTGTCAACTTTAGTAGTAGTACAACTTTGTACTAAAGTTTGCACAAAGTTGAGACACTTATTTTGGAACGGAGGGAGTACATATTTGCTATGATCTGTCAATCATTGAGATGCAATAGCATGCATGTTAGTCTCCTTTGTATTTGATGAAATGTTGCAACGGGCAACCTTGGACGCAAGATACATGTAACAGAAGCTGGAAGCTTCATAGCATTGTACAAATTTATCTCGCTGATAAATTACAGTACGTACTATACTAGTACTTCCTCCGTTCCTAAATATAAGTCTTTGTAGAGATTTCACCATGAACCACATGCGGATGTATATAGATGCATTTTAAGTGTAGATTCATTCATTTTGTTCCATATGTAGTTCACCTAGTGGAATCTCTACAAAGACTTATCTAACTCCCACTACTAGGAATTCTCTATCCTCTCCTTGAGCCACATCATCAAAATTAATGTAGTCGTTAGATGAACTAAATCAGTCCATAATAGCCGTCTGATCTAGACGTTGAGAGGCTCCGCACTAAGCCACATGCAAGCATGCAGAAATACCGTGGCATGCATGTGAGTGGGTTTTAAATCACATCAACATGTCTGCATGCAAGCATGCACTGGTAGCATGCATGTAAGCGAGCTTTTAAGTCCCATTAACATGTCAAAAAGAAAAATATAATCCCATTATGCAGTAGGAGTTGGCTGATCGTTTTTCCTTACGTGGGATGATCTAAATGATGATGGGAGTTTATTTAGTTTGGCTACCACATTTGTCATGCGGTTATAGAGTTTTTTTTAGTTCTATGAAATCGATAATTTTGCGCAGAGAGATATACGGCTGTTCCGCGGCAACGCGTGGGGACTCATCTAGTAATATTTAGGAACGAAGGGAGTACTATGTAAAGAGTTAGGTGTCGCATGGTGATGTGTGAGGTAGGCCATGTAATCACTGAGCCTGCGTGTTTTCACTGCTCTTGCACTCCTTCGCTGTAAGAATGGAGAAAATTGTAATCTAGTAGTACCTCCTTTCGCCGAAAGCGTGGGACATCCAGCAGTCCTACCACCTCAGTAATAAAGACCAATGAGTCGTCAAATCACATAGACCCAGCAGTAAGTTGGACGGAGTAAGCAACCATCACTCTTGCGCCGGTGAGAGGTCACGTCCGCTCTGCCCGGGCATGAATGCGGCACCGATTCTTTGGAGCGGTGCTGACCGTTTCGGGCAGGAAGCACGCACGGGCGATGGGGGGGCTTTGGGTGGGCCAGGATGGTCAGGAGCGGGTGTGGCAGCTGTTCGCATGTCCCTACCGGACACGCCCGGAAACGAGAGGATGCACCGACTCTCGTGGCTAAAATCGTACACTAAACACAATCTCTCTGTAGGAGTAGGTCGATCTGTCGCTCTCTCTAACCCACACATGTTGTTAAACACACACACACACACGCACGCACGCACGCACACGCATGCACCTTGGTCCCGTTGCGCCTTCTAACATGACTTATTACACCTAGACGGAGGGAGTAGTAAGTATACGAGATACGGTGGCACACTGACTTAAGTCGAATACAAATGCCCAAAATTGTGTGCATGTTATAATAAGGATTCACTTAAAATAGTACGTGAGCGAACAGAGGGATCAATTGGACAGTGTTCCCGAGCAGTAGCGAGATGTGTGAGGTAAAATACACCGCTGGCGCTTTTAATTTTTCTTATTAATTTGTTTGTTTCACCCTCTGACTGGTGGGACCCAGCATGCTACATGGAGAGAGGTAAGGTGACCAAGGCTGCATTATTTCTGCACCACTGTGGATAGTCTTACCACCAAAGCCACATGACACGATTATGATTGAAATTCCAATGACTCCCACACACAAAAAAAACAGGGCATGCTTGTCACACGAATGCACGAATGTATAAAAGGTTATTTTCCTCTCGTTGAACATAACGGGAGGGTTGTGTAGCTGGTTAGCCTGTTCGCTCATCAAACTTGAGGTCTCGGGTTCGATAACTACACTTGAGCATAATTTGTGCCAGGAGGATTCTTTGACTGGTCAAAATGGATGGATACGGAGGTATACGCTCTCGTAGTGACCGTATAATCACATCATCACGTATAAGTTGCAGCCTCGGCCCTTCTTTTCTAGGGTTTGCATGCTTCACACTCTCTCTCTCCAGTATATATACACACTGGAGCCTCAACGCTTGTAGTTGCTATCTTCACACTCTCTCGCCCTCTCCAGATCTAAACAAGACTTCGTTGGCCTCTCTATCCCCTCACTGCAGCTCAAAGAGCCGGCAGGATCCGTCTGCCGGGAAGGGAAGGAGGCTTAACGCTGTCGCTGTCGGTAAGGGAGGGAATCCACTACCGGCGCAGCTGTTCACTTTCACCTAGCGGCGGCGTGGGAGGGCCTACGACCCCTTCTTCTTCGCCGTCATCCCATCACCCACCGAACCACGCCCCAAGAACCTTAAGGTATAATTTACTTATCCACATGCATTGCTCTAGCTGCATGTATACCATGAATCTAGGACGTGGTTCAAAGAGGAAAGGAGTGGGGGAAAGTAGTGGGAAAAGTTGTATATAGCATGAATCTAGGACGTGGTTCAAAGAGGAAATGAAGGGGGAAAGTTGTATAGCATGAATCTAGGACGTGGTTCAAAGAGGAAAGGAATGGGGGAAAGTAGTGGGAAGTTGTATCGCATAAATCTAGGACGTGGTTCAAAGAGGAAAGGAAGGGGCGAAAGTACTAGTACAGACTGGCTATCCAGCACCTACGTTGGTCGAAAAGGGAAAACAATGACAAACGCAGTACGCACATGTGTAACAAACTGATCTTTTGTTTTGGGGGACAAGGCTATAGAGTTTGAGCAGGACTAGATTTGCTGCGCTCACATAGGGAAAGGTGTCTAAAGATAACAAAACTGGGACCAACACAAATATGCTCCTTGGTTGTTTGTTCTTTGTTGCAACAGACTGTGCATGACCACAGTACATCGGTAGATGCACATGGTGCTGGTGCGTCCACTGTCCCGTGCAACTCATTGGCTGTTGTTAATCTAAGGCCCTGTTTGGTTAAAAAAATCCCTAGTCCCTACCTGCTTGGTTCCAGGGACTAAACATGGACTAGAGGTTATTAAATGACATGCTAAAAGACCATGTTACCCCTAGTAATGAACTAATAGAGACAAGGTGCGATGCGTGGCAGGGGCAACTGTTGGAAAAAGTCCCAAAAAGACTCCCTCGGGGTCTTCTTTCTTTAGTCCCAAATGCCCACTTTTAGTCCCTAAAAGTCCCTCCTGTTTGGTTTAGATGGGACTGACACGGAGTTTTTTTAGTCCCTACACCAAAATGTCCCTGTAAACAAACACCCTCTAATAATGCCGCTGGAAAATTGATGCAATGCCACAGTTAAAAGCAAATTACATGTTTAACGAATTTTATTGTTAATATAATCTCTATGTTAATATTAATCAATGCCACCGTTTGAGAAATGCTACTGTCTTGCTTTCTTTCCCATTTAGATAAGGTAGATGCTTCTTTTTGTTGGCTTCTGTGTCATCCACCGTTATTGACCACTAATTGTTTCCTTTGCACCTCTGTGTAAACAGGGTTATCTACTTCACCTCGTTGCCATTGTGACCTTTTGTTGCACTGCACAAAACACTTTTGTTTTAAGAGTGTTTTGTGCAGTTCAACCAAAATGTCACACCGACAACGTTGCTTGATTGCTTGATCTTAGTGGAACTGCACAAGAGGAGATCTTACTTCCTATCCGTGTTGGCAAATTTGGTTCAGATCTTCTTCTTGTGAGTTGTTTGAATTCCGCATCATGAGAGGTCAGTACTAGCCTTCTTTCACATGATTCTGCAGTGTGCTTTCATATGTTGTGCTACTTGTACGATAATGTTGCTTGATTTTAGTGAACTGCACAAATGGAGACAAGACTTCCAATCTGTATGTGCACCGTAATATCCCATTGAGGTAAGATAAGGATATTTCACAACTGTTGGCCTGTATTTTGCCACTTTCATCAGAAAATTAAGTTTAGTACTATACTTGTGCTCCCTAATTGACATGCCAAATCTTACATTGAAGGCGAAGCTTGTCTGTTATTGAACCAAGTGATGAAGGGGAAGAACAAGCGGAAGAAAAACAAAAATCAACTCCCGGTGCTGTAATGAAGCACTGGAACTGTGATGACACAAGTAATGATATAGTTTTGCATCTTAATTTATTGCTATGGCTGGAACGAGCAATTGTTTTGCCACTGATTTGATGCCACTCTTAATGTAATACGTAATTATCTCTACTTGTGCAAACAGGGATCTTCTTTGAAGATACCATATATTTTAGTGGAACTGCACAAGAAGATGTTGGAAACATTAAACTAATCGAGGAGTATATAGTAAGCATGGCCACCACCGTAGATAGCAACAGATGGTTCCGGAGAAGTGCTTCATCTGTATGCTCTACACAATAAGCCTCCTGACAAAGGTTGGTACTCGCCCACTGATTTCATCCATATGATTGAGCTTTGTCATCTCTATTGGTGTTGTGCTACTGTTTAGATACTGTCATGAAAAAGTGGTATTGTCCTTGAGAAGTGCTTCATCTGTGCTGTTTTAAATATTTCCTTTCCTTTTTTTCGAGCAAACAGGGATGCTAGCATTTAGTAGTCCTCTTGTCTTTGCACAACAGGATCATCTTCCTCTGAAGAAGAATATGGAGTACGTGAAGTGACTAGTTCCGATTATGCCAGGATGAAGAAGCCCTGTCTATCTTCTCATCAGAAGGAGCAGTTGAAGGATGGTTACATTACTCCCCACAAGACCAAACTAACTTCAGCTCAGAAGGACTGACAAATCTCCATTTTTTTGCTGTGATGCGCGAGTACAATGTTGTTCTAGGATTCTTTCTGGTGAGTTCCATTTTTCTAAAAGTGTGCTCTACATGGACCATGTAGGTGCCTGTTTAAACTGTCAATTCATAGTACAGTTTGCTTTATACTAATCACTTTTTTGTATTTGTGCAAACAGGGGTGCTCAGCTTGATTTCAATGGGAACTGCACAAAATGTTCATGAATACATCGAATCATTCATTTCCACCACAAGAAAGGAGGTGCCGATAAGTTCAAGGCGTTGCAACATATAAGGGCGAAATCATACAAGCTACGCGCGAATTTGGTTGATTTTGGTGGAACTGCACAAAAAGAACAGCTGGTTTATTTAGCACGAGGTGCCATGTCAATGTCCGAACTGATGGCAAACCCTGCCCATTCCACAATCGTAGGCATTTGATATTTTGGAATGGGACAACCTTGTCAAATTTTGCTCATTGATTTTAGCAAGACATGCGTTTGATATTTTCGAATGGGACGCCCTTTGCTGTCAGCAGCGTCGATCAATTTTTTCTTTATTCTTTAGTTGTGAAGTAAATATTGCCTCTGACATGTGAGTCGCTGAGATGCATAATCATCGATTGTTTTGAATGTTCTCTATGAATTGCCAGCCCTGTGTGTTTGATTGCAATGTACAGAAACGCTAAAAAGCTGCTCAAACTCTTTGTACTCCTTCTGTTCCTTTTTACTTCGCACATTGTGAAAGTGCATACTTTTTTGTATAAGATTGGTCAAAGTAGAGATACTTTGACTGCAGACAAAACTTGTATGCAGACTAGAAAGGACCGGAGGGAGTACATGTGAAACTGCTGCAAACGAGGTGATCACCCTGGGAATAATGCTAGTACGTATTGTTTTGCATGTTCATCCAAATCCAGTGATACAGGAATTCGAACTAATCGAAATAAATTCATTCATACTCGGTCGGATTTCATATAAACATGCCGGATTTCGTTACATTACATACATTCTTCAACAAAAAAGGGGTGCGCTTGAGGTATAATTAATTAACCGAAGCTACCCACCTGTGTCCCACTGAGCCAAACAGAAGCTTCACTGACTTAACTGCAGATGCAGTTGCCTAACTGACATGTGGCCTGTTGGGCCCACGTGTCAGTCAGCCAACTACACTAGCAGTTAAGTAGAAGCAACGTTCTTCTCCAACGCAGCTCTCCGACACCATGTCGCTGCCAGGAAGCTAACCGGCCGTCAATGGTCAACCCGCCTAGCTTGGCTTCAACCGTAGGGTAGCAGCGGTGGCCTTACTTGGACCCGAGCGGCGGTGACCTACCATGTTATACTCTTCCTCGTTTTCTGTGTGGCGCGGCCTCGTTGGCAGCGGGGCGGCGCCTCGGCGGAGCCGGCGATGTCCTCTGTCTCATTGCCGGCAGACAGCGCCTCGGCGGATCGGTGGAAATCCTCCCCCTCATTGCCGGCAGGGTGGGGCCTCGACTGAGTCGGCGATGTCCTCTGCCTCGTTGTTGGCAGGACGGGGCCTCGGCGGAGCCGGCAGTGTCCCCTGCCTCGTTGTTGGCACCGTGGGGCCTCGGCGGAGCAGGGCCTCATCGATGCCAGCAGGGCGGGGACTTGTCGGAGCCGGCATTGTCCTCTGTCTCATCCTCGGTCTCGCCAAACAGCGCCTCACCCGCTTCATCGCCCTCTTTGTAGGCGGCCGCAGCCTCCACCACCCGCATGCGGTACTGCCAGCACTCAAGGCGGCCCTTGCGGGTGGAGCAGTATGAGTCGAGCAGCGCATCCTGCTCCGCCCGCTCCGCAGCGATCTGCTCCTCCGCCTGCAGGTGCTCCTGGGGGAGGTGGTGGTTGTAGGCGGCGTTGGCTTGCGCCTCCCAGAACTGCTCCTCACGCATCTGCCTCACCGTGTCCATATAATGGGCAAGGGCCTCGCCGATGGTCATGGTGCAATGCACCGGCGAGGATGGGACGGAGGAGGGGGTTGGCGCCAGATCGTCAACTACCATGTTCTCCATTGGGACGTCGTCCTCCTCTGGCTGCCTGCCGGCCAGCCGGTCGGCAGCAATGGCTGCCATCTCCTTGTGGTCCGTCGTCCGCCCATCCCGAAGAGCGCTGGAGTGCAAGGAAGCCATGGTGGGCAGTACTGGTGTGGACAGGAGAAAGGGAACGGATTCCAATGAGTATGGCTATGGCCGGCGCAACAGTTTATATAGCAATGGTGGGCGGCGGAGGGACTGACGTGTGGCGCCGGAGTAGCCGCCTCGGCAACCGCGTATCATTAATGTGGGCGGAAGATGGACGGACGGACGGCACTTGTGTCATTTGAAGGCGGATCAATCGCCTGCACTGGGAAGCGGGGCGGGCGGCGTTGACTGTTTCGGGCGGAAAGCACGCGTGGGCGAGGAGATGACTTTACTTGGAGAGGATGACAATGAGGACCCACCAGGGCCATAGCCTCACGTACGCAAGTGCCTCCTTATTTATATATATATATATATATTATATATATATATATATATATATATATATATATTATTTTGCTTCCTCCTGGTTTCCTGACATCACGGTCCCACACCATTGTCAACCTATGTACTCCCTTTCCGGTTTATAGGGCTTATCTCAAAATTTTAGTTTTTCCATTTTATAAGGCTCAATTTGGTTGTTTTCCATCACATGTTTAGATTCCAAGGTGCATTAAATCATTGCATGCAAGTATTAAGAGAAAATTGACCAATGCATGTACTTTATGCATGCCATGCATTGCAATTAATGCATTGATAAACATAATTTTTTGAGGATAACAAGAGCATTAATTAGGTGCTTTGCAAAACTACAAAAAGTATTCCACCACTCGCCATCTACCTTGATTGGTGAGATTTTGAACTGAGCACTATAAACCGGAAAGGAGGGAGTAGTCAATAAATGAGAGAATGCACAAGAAGAGGCCCGACAGCTGGACCAAGCAGCTCGAGTAGTATTTGTGTTTTTTGAGGTGTGAGCAATGCAGAGTTTTTCCAATGTTTAGCCCAGATATAAGTTTTCTCCTCT
This sequence comes from Triticum aestivum, assembly GCF_018294505.1. Classification (NCBI taxonomy): domain Eukaryota; kingdom Viridiplantae; phylum Streptophyta; class Magnoliopsida; order Poales; family Poaceae; genus Triticum; species Triticum aestivum. The sequence goes on along the minus strand of NC_057810.1, from coordinate 440,958,684 downwards.
GAACAACAACGAAAACATCGCTGCAGGTATTAACTGGGCGGGCTGTGGCCCGTCTAGCCCAGGCCAGATATCCAGCCCAGATATTAATTTTTTTCAAGCTGAAAATGGCTAGCCCAGCTATACTTTTTTTAGGAATACCCAGGCAAGGTCAAGTTGTTATTCTCCGCCCCGCTGGGCTGCAAATCTTTCCTAGGAGGGATGCATTAGGCTTAACAAGAAAATGGGCTTTAAGAAATAATAAATGGGATGTAATTATAAAAACTGGGCAGTAACTATAAAAAATGCACCAAACACGTAATTACTTTATAAAATATATTTTTGGATATTGAATTAATTTCATTAATTGTTGCGAGCGCAATGTTTTGTTGGATTTTTACTTAATATAAATTTATATTGAAATTGTATTTAATTTGACTAGAAATTTCGGGATAAAAATATTTCGGATCCCATCAAAATGTGGGAAATTTTATTGAATTCTGTTTTGAACGGTTGGTTGAAATGGGCTGTACTTTTAACAAACTGTAAATGGGCTCTAGTAAATTCCATTAGAATTCAAAAATGGGTTGCACATTCTTACAAATCTCAAATGGGCTATAAGTTCTCTGCCACACACTTCTGGCCTTACTAAGTTGATGCGTCCCCTAAAAAAAAGAGAGTTGACGCGTATGCAAGGTTTTATCAATTTATAGTCAACACACGGTTCTAGCAGCAGTGGCCGTTGGATGTCCATCCAACGGATGTTGTGCTTCTTCTTCAATCTCGGATATTCTAGCTTCACCCGCCCAAAAAATGATTCCTCCCCCTGACATCTCGGGCGCACCATTTCAGAAGCTGGCCTGTGGGCCTACTAATTTGACGTACCAAGGGCTTTGTCAACTTAGTCAATATAAACGATTCTAGCTGTAGTGACTGTATGATGTCCATCCAACGGCCTTCGTGCTTCTTCAACCTCTAGTCTTCTTGCTCCAGCCGCCCAAAGCAGCACCGGTCGTGCCGCCTGCTCCTGCCTCCCGTGGCCGGCTGTACTGCCACGGAGGCCTCACCGCCCCCTACTTCTCCCACCGCTGGCCAGGCCATCCCTCCACTCACCCACACCCCCTGTTATTCTGTGGCGACGGCAGCACAGCCAAACCAGTGAACCCATGTATTCCTCTCCGCGTGTGCATCCAATGCCACGTCTTCCTCGGCTCCATGTCGTCCCCTTCCTAGGCCTCGCCGTCGTCCACCGCCGTGGTGCTCTCGGTTCTGCGTGGTCAACGTGGTCAAGGAATGACTTCCATCGGACGTGGACTGTACGTGGAGAGGCTGACAGCTGAGTCCAAGGCAGCCGCAAGGAAGTGCCTCCTTATTACGTGCAAAATAATTATTCCTCCACCTGACAGCGGGGACCCATCGGACGGGCCACCGTATTTCGCGAAAAAAATGATCCGCCCCCTGACTGTTGGGACCCACCAGCTACATCTTCGCACGCAAGGAAGTGCGTCCGGGAAAAAAATGATTCGCCCCCATGACTGCTGGGACCCACCAGCTACATCTTCGCATGCAAGGAAGTGCGTCCGGGAACAAAACGATTCGCCCCCCTGACTGCTGGGACCCACCAGCTACACCTTCGCACGCAAGGAAGTGCGTCCGGGCAAAAAAAAAATGATTCGCCCCCCTGACCGTTGGGACCCACCAGCTACATCTTCGCACGCAAGTAAGTGCCTAACAGTCGGGACCCACCTGGTCGAAGCGTACATAGCATTGTCATTCTGGTCGCGAACGTGTACGTACATACTGGTGGATGTAGAGGCGCGCACGTGTCGTAGTAGAGGCGTGCATGTGTCGTAGTAGAGGCACGCACGTAGCATGTACACGTACGTACAACGGCCAGGGTGCAAGAAAGAAAATACGGCCACGTATGTGTACATACGGGCGGGGTCTCGAACGCCTACTTGTGCATACGTACAGCTAGGGCTCGTGTACATGGCTGGGTCGGAACGGAGAAACAGCGTCGTCGTCGTGTTCATGGGGAGGCAACGGAATGCGTCGTGTTCATCGGGAGGCAACGGAACGCGTGGGAGCCAACCGGCTTGGATGGAACAGGTGATGGAAACGAGGCCTGGCATACCGCAGAACAGAGGAAACAGCCTTGTGTTCGACCGGCCACATTCGAAACGGGATCCTATTCATCGGGAGGGGTCTGGCGTACCGCAAAATGGAGGAAAAGGACCTCCTACGGTCAAAATGGGGGTCCTGTTGATCTGGAGGGGTGTGGCGTACCGCAAAACGGACGAAACGGACTTGTGTTGGAGCTCTACGGTCGAAACGGGGGTCCTTTTCATTGGGAGGGGTGTGGCATACCGCAAAACGAGACTCCACGGGATACTGTTCATCTCCACCGTCGACCTCCTCTAGCCTCCACGGGCTACCGTCGACCTCCTCCAGCCTCCACGGGCTCCTATTCATTCAGTCTCCACGGCGCGCTACTCCACCGGCTACTGTTCAACCACCCCTCCACGGGCACACCTCCAACGTCTACTGTTCATCTAGCCCTCCACGGGGTCGTCCTGTTCATCCAGCCCTCCACACCACGGGGTCCTGTTCATCCAGAGGCAACGCCACCACTCACTGCTCACCCCCCCCCCCCCCGCAACACTCACTGTTCATCCCAGAGGCAGCATCGATCGGCTTCAGTTAGCAGCAGTATCGAAGGAATCGCTCGATCGGGTTCAGTTAACAGCCATCGATCGATCGCTCGGGTTCAGTAACGCGTAGCCTGCAGTGCAATCACTCGGGTTCAGTTAGAGCCCAACGCCCTCGCTCGGGTTTAGTTAGAGCCAACGCCTCGCACACACGCGCGTACGTGTACGAGAGAAATGCGCATCGCTCGGCCCCCGATCACCCACCATAACCGGGAACTCCCTGAAATTTTCCTCGCCATCGCTTCTACCATGGTTTTTTCCGTCATGGACGGCCCAAAGAATGTCATGCAGTTGCGTCTCAGGTCCGCCCAGGACGAAAAGCCCATTTTCTGTCATGATTTTTTGTCATAGACGTAGGAGCCCACCACATCTATGATGATACCAGGTTTTGTCAGAATTATCGTCATAGAAGTGTCATATGTATGACAGGAAAATAATTCGTTCGGCCCAAAATGTCACGGATGTGTCTTTTTTTTTGTAGTGCTACCATTTTTCTTTTTCTTTTTCTTTTTAGAAGGACTAGGTGCATCAGTATCAATTCTTTGAGAATCTTGTTCAATTCTTTAGGGTGTCCCTCAGGATAAAGTGGTTCCTGAGTCATTTACCTCCTCTAGTCATTACTCTAACATCATGATCATTTATATTATTATTCATTTCATCAAGCAATTCTCTTTGAGATTCAGCAACATGTTCTACCTGAGTATGAACCATAGATCTAGGCATGTTTTCCTACACCTATAACGTCATTGGTGATTCTAAATAAAAAGTTACTCAAGCGGGCAATCGTATCAGAATTATATTTCAACTGCTTCATAACATTGATATTGAAGTGATCTTGTTTTCTAGTGTAGATATCAAACTCATAAAGGCATTGACTAGGATGCATATTATAAGGGATGTGACTTTAATCAAAATTCATTAAAGAATTTACCTCTACCACATGTGGTGGTGGTGTGTCAAGTCCATGTATTTCTTCAATAGGAGGTAAATTCTTGACATCCTTTGCTTTAATACTTTTTTCCTTCATACATTTCTTTGCGTCTTGCATATCTTCAGGACTGAGAAGTAATATACCCCTCTTCTTCAGAGTGGGTTTAGGCGGTGGTTCAGGAAGAGTCCAATCATCATAATTTTTCAATATGTTATTCAATAATTCCTCAGCTTGTTCAACAGTTCTTTCCCTGAAAACATAACCAACACAACTATCTAGGAAGTCCCTAGAAGCATCGGTTAGTCCATTATAGAAGATATAAAGTATTTCATTTTTCTTAAGTGGATGATCAGGCAAAGCATTAAGCAATTGGAGAAGCCTCCCCCAAGCTTGTGGGAGAGTCTCTTCTTCAATTTGCACAAAGCTAAATATTGCCTGTAAGGCAACTTGTTTCTTATGAGCAGGAAAATATTTTTCAGAGAAGTAATAAATCATATCCTGGGGACTACGCACACAACCAGGAGCAAGAGTATTGTACCATATCTTAGCATCACCCTTTAATGAGAACGAAAATAACTTGAGGATATAGTAGTAGTGAATTTTCTCATCATGAGCAAATAGGGTGGCTATATCATTTAATTTAGTAAGGTGTGCCATAACAATTTCAGTTTCATAGCCATGGAAAGGATCAGATTCAACCAAAGTTATCAACTCTGGGTTAACAGAGAATTCATAATCCCTATCAGTAACAAAGATAGGTGAAGTAGCAAACTTGGGATCACATTTCATTCTAGCATTCAAAGATTTTTCTTTCAGTTTGCATAATAATTTCTTAAGATCATCTCTCTCATTGCAAGCAAGAAAGTCTCTAGCTATCTCCTCATCGATAACATAACCTTCAGGTATCTTAGGCATTTCATATCTAGGAGTGCTAGGTTTAATAGGTGTTTCAAGATTTTTAGTTTCAAGTACTTCATCGGTTTCAATAATTTCAACAGTTTTAGCATTCTCAATATCTTTGGCTATAGCAAGTTGTTCATCAAGAAATTCACCTAGTGGCACATTATCATCAAGCAAGGTACTAGCATCATCATAAGAATTGTCCATAGCAGAAGTAGCATCATCAATAACTTGCGACATATCAGGATTAATAGCACGTGGTGGTGTTGCAAGTTTACTCAAAATAGAAGGTGAATCAAGTGCACAACTAGATGGCAGTTCCTTGCCTCCCCTCGTCTTAGAGGGAAAAATCTTAGTATCGGTATCCTTAAGATTCTTCATAGTGATAAATAGATAATAATCCTAAGTAACTCAACAAATATAGCTATGCTCCCCTGCAACGGCGCCAGAAAAAGGTCTTGATAACCCACAAGTATAGGGGATTGCAACAGTTTTCGAGGGTAGAGTATTCAAGCCAAATTTATAGATTCGACACAAGGGGAGCCAAAGAATATTTGTAAGTATTAGAAGTTGAGTTGTCAATTCAACCACACATGGAGATTAAATATCTGCAGCAAAGTGATCAGTACGTAGCACACTAGTATGATAGTTTTGATAGTAGTGGTAACAACAATAGTAACGCTAACACTGATAGCAATGATTTTTGCTACATCTTGAGCATGCGTTGGTTTTCCCTTGAAGAGGAAAGGGTGATAAAGGAAAGTAGCATAAGTATTTCCCTCAGTTTTTGAGAACCAAGGTATCAATCCAGTAGGGGGCTACACGCAAATCCCTCGTACCTACACAAACAAATAAGAACCTTGCAACCAACGCGATAAAGGGGTTGTCAATCCCTTCACGGCCACTTGCAAAAGTGAGATCTGATATAGATAATAATAAGATAAATATTTTTGGTATTTTTATGATGTAGATTGCAAAGTAAATATTTCAAAACAAAATAGATCGGAAACTTATATGATGGAAAATAGACCCGGGGGCCATAGGTTTCACTAGTGGCTTCTCTCAAGATAGCATAAGTATTACGGTGGGTGAACAAATTACTATCGAGCAATTGATAGAAAAGTGCATAGTTATGAGAATATCTAGGCATGATCAGTATATAGGCATCACGTTCGCGACAAGTAGATCGAAATGATTCTGCATCTACTACTATTACTCCACACATCGACCGCTATCCAGCATGCATCTAGAGTATTAAATTCATAAGAACAGAGTAACGCATTAGGCAAGATGACATGTAGAGGGATAAACTCAAGCAATATGATATAAACCCCATCTTTTTATCCTCGATGGCAACAATACAATACGTGCCTTGCTGCCCCTGCTGTCACTGGGAAAGGACACCGCAAGATTGAACCCAAAGCTAAGCACTTCTCCCATTGCAAGAAAGATCAATATAGTAGGCCAAACTAAACTGATAATTCGAAGAGACTTGCAAAGATAACCAATCATACATAAAGAATTTAGAGAAGATTCAAATATTGTTCATAGATAATCTTGGTCATAAACCCACAATTCATCGGATCTCGACAAAGACAGGCAAAAAGAATTACATCGAATAGATCTCCAAGAAGATCAAGGAGAACTTTGTATTGAGATCCAAAGAGAGAGAAGAAGCCATCTAGCTAATAACTATGGACCCGAAGGTCTGTGGTAAACTACTCACACTTCATCGGAGAGGCTATCGTGTTGATATAGAAGCCATCCGTGATCGATTCCCCCTCCGGCGGAGCGCCGGAAAAGGCCCCAAGATGGGATCTCACGGGTACAGAAGGTTGCGGTGGTGGAAATAGGGTTTCGTGGTGCTCCTGGATGTTTTCAGGGTATATGAGTATATATATAGGCGAAGGAAGTCGGTCAGGGGAGCTCCAAGGGGCCCACGAGGTTGGGGGCGCGCCTACCCCCTGGGCGCGCCCTCCTACCTCGTGGCCGCCTCGTTTGTTTCTTGACGTCCACTCCAAGTCTCCTGGATTGCGTTTGTTCCAAAAATAACTCTCCCGAAGGTTTCATTCCGTTTGGACTCCGTTTGATATTCCTTTTCTGTGAAACACTAAAATAGGCAAAAACTGCAATTTGGGCTGGGCCTCCGGTTAATAGGTTAGTCCCAAAAATAATATAAAAGTGTATAGTAAAGCCCATTAAACATCCAAAACAGGTAATATAATAGCATGGAACAATAAAAATTATATATACGTTGGAGACGTATCAAGCATCCCCAAGCTTAATTCCTGCTCGTCCTCGAGTAGGTAAATGATAAAAATAGATTTGTTGATGTGGAATGCTACCTAACATAATTCCCAATGTAATTTTCTTTAATGTGGCTTGAATGTTCAGATCCAAAAGATTCAAGGTAAAAGTTTAATATTGACATAAAAATAGTAATACTTCAAGCATACTAACAAAGTAATAATGTCTTATCAAAATAACATTGCCAAAGAAAGCTTATCCCTACAAAGTCATATAGTTTGGCCATGCTTCATTTTCGTCACACAAAAATGCTCCCATCATGCACAACCCCGGTTTCAGCCAAGCAATTGGTTCATACTTTTTAACGCCTTCAGCCTTTTCAACCCTCACGCAATACATGAGTGTAAGCCATGGATATAGCACTATGGATGGAGTAGAGTATGATGATAGGGATTATGTGAGAAGACAAAAATGGAGAAAGTCTCATATTGATGCGGCTAATCAATGGGCTATGGAGATGCCCATCAATTGATGTCAATACGAGGAGTAGGGATTGCCATGCAACGGATGCACTAGAGCTATAAATGTATGAAAGCTCATAAAAAAGAAACTAAGTGGGTGTGCATCCAACTTGCTTGCTCACAAAGACCTAGGGCATTTTGAGGAAGCCCATCAGTGGAATATACAAGCCAACTTCTATAATGAAAAATTCCCACTAGTATATGAAAGTGACAACATAAGAGACTCTCTATCATGAAGATCATGGTGCTACTTTGAAGCACAAGTGTGGAAAAACGATAGTAACATTGTCCCTTCTCTCTTTTTCTCTCATTTTTTTCATTTCTCTTTTTTTATTTGGGCTTCTTTGGCCTCTCTTTTTTTATTTGGGCTTCTTTGGCCTCTCTTTTTTTATTTGGGCTTCTTTGGCCTCTTTTATTTTTCATAAAGTCCGGAGTCTCATCACGACTTGTGGGGGAATCATAGTCTCCATCATCCTTTCCTCCCTTGGGACAATGCTCTAATAATGGCAATCATCACACTTCTATTTATTTACAACTCAAGAATTACAACTCAATACTTAGAACAAAATATGACTCTATGCGAATGCCTCCGGCGGTGTACCGGGATATGCAATGAATCAAGAGTGACATGTATGAAAGAATTGTAAAGGTGGCCTTGCCACAAATACAGTGTTAACTACATGATCATGCAAAAGCAATATGACAATGATGGAACGTGTCATAGTAAACGGAACGGTGGAAAGTTGCATGGCAATATGTCTCGGGATGGCTATGGAAATGCCATAATAGGTAGGTATGGTGGCTGTTCTGAGGAAGATATAAGGAGGTTTATGTGTAATAGAGCGTATCATATCACGGGGTATGGATGCACCGGCGAAGTTTGCACCAACTCTCAAGGTGAGAAAGGGCAATGTACGGTACCGTAGAGGCTAGCAAATTGCGGAAGGGTAAGGGTGCGTACAATCCATGGACTCACATTAGTCATAAAGAACTCATATAATTATTGCAAAAGTTTATTAGCCCTCGAAGGAAAGTACTACTACGCATGCTCCTAGGGGAAGGGATGGTAGGAGTTAACCATCGTGCGATCCCAACCTCCACTCATAAGGAAGGCAATCAAAGCACACCCCATGCTTAAAATTTGTCACACAACGTTCACCATACGTGCATGCTACGGGACTTGCCAACTTTAACACATGTATTTCTCAATTTTATAATTACCCAACTAGCATGACTCTAACATTACCACCTTTATATCTCAAAACAATTATCAAGTATCAATTTTATCATAGTGTTTCATGCACTCTATATGATAGTTTCTATTATACCCAACTTGGATGCCCATCATATTAGGACCAATTTTATAACCAAAGCAAATACCACGCTTTTCTAAATGACTCTCAAAATAATATAAGTGAAGCATGAGAGATCAATAATTTCTACAAAATAAAACCACCGCCTGGTTTTCAGCAAAGATCATGACTAACCATATCAACAATCACTCTTAAAAATTATATTAACTCATATTAATGGCTTAATCAACTAGCGAGCAATAATAAGATATCTCAAAATGCCAACACTTTGTCAAAACAATAGTGATATAATATGACAACAGTGGTATCTCGCTAGCCCTTTCTGAGACCGCAAAATATAAATGCAGAGCACCTCCAAACTTCAAGCAGCGACTAAACATTGTAATTCATGGTATAAAAGATCCAGTCATGATGCATCCAACATTAACTATTGAGCCTCGGGCTCAACGGCCTCAACGGCCTCGGGCTACTCTGTTGAGCCTGACAATAGTGCTCTCAGATCTGGCGCTTATTTGAGAAGGTGATGACTCAACATAAAATTAAATAGATAGTCCCTTCGCAGAGGGAAGCAGGGATTTGCAGAGGTGCCAGAGCTCAAAGTTTTAAAAACAAAGATAAATGAAATTTTGGGAAATCACTACTGGAATCAGGGAATTTTCCATCAGCTAGTTCTTTGTCGTCTACTAGCGGACGACAAAGAAGGTCTTTACCGCTAGCTTAATAAAACAGACGTCAAAGGTACTATTTGCCATTAGCCAGTTCTTTGTTGTCTGCTAGCGGACGACAAAGATTCTTTGTCGTCCGCTAGCACATGGGAAAGAGGTGGGTGGGGTCCAGCGCTGTAATGCCCCCCACCTCTTTGCCATCTTCTAGCGGACGACAGAGAATCTTTGCCGTCTGCTAGCACACGGCAAAGAGCTTAGTACCTAACATTTGACTAATGCCCCCCCACGCCTCCTCTCTCTTCCCCCGTGCCATCTCTGTCTCCTCCCTTGATCCGCCACCACAGCCGCCGGCCACCCCCACCGCCCCCGCCGCCCCTAACCGGTCGCCACCCCGGCCCATCGCCCTGCCGCCCTGCCCAGGCCGTCCGCTAGATTCCGTGGCCGCCCCGCCCCCGATCAGCCATCGCAGTCGCCGGCCACTACTACGTCTTGAGCTTGCGTTGGTTTTCCTTGAAGAGGAAAGGGTGATGCAGCAATAGTAGCGTAAGTATTTCCCTTAGTTTTTGAGAACCAAGGTATCAATCCAGTAGGAGGCTCCTCAAAAGTCCCACGCACCTACACAAACAAACAAAGAACTCGCAACCAACGCAATAAAGGGATTGTCCATCCCTTCACGGCCACTTGTGAAAGTGAGATCTGATAGAGATAGTATGATAAGATAAATATATTTTTGGTATTTTATAATATAGATTGGAAAAGTAAAGATGCAAATAAAAGTAGATTGAAAGCTTATAAGATCAAAGATAGACCCGGGGGCCATAGGTTTCACTAGTGGCTTCTCTCAAGATAGCATAAGTATTATGGTGGGTGAACAAATTACTGTCGAGCAATTGATAGAAAAGAGAATAACTATGAGATTATCTAGGTATGATCATGTATATAGGCATCACGTCCGCGACAAGTAGACCGACTCCTGCCTGCATCTACTACTATTACTCCACACATCAACCGCTATCCATCATGCATCTAGAGTATTAAGTTCATAAGAACAGCGTAACGCATTAAGAAAGATGACATGATGTAGAGGGATAAACTCAAGCAATATGATATAAACCCCATCTTTTTATCCTTGATGGCAACAATACAATGTGTGCCTTGTTGCCCCTGCTATCACTGGGAAAGGGCACCGCAAGATTGAACCCAAAGCTAAGCACTTCTCCCATTGCAAGAAAGATCAATCTAGTAGGCCAAACCAAATTGATAATTCGAAGAGACTTGCAAAGATAACTCAATCATACATAAAAGAATTCAGAGGAGATTCAAATATTTCTCGTAGATAAACTTGATCATAAACCCACAATTCATCGGATCTCGACAAACACACGGCAAAAAGAGTTACATCGAATAGATCTCCAAGAAGATCGAGGAGAACATGGTATTGAGATCCAAAAAGAGAGAAGAAGCCATCTAGCTAATGACTATGGACCCGAAGGTTTGTGGTAAACTACTCACAACTCATCGAAGGGGCTATGGTGTTGATGTAGAAGCCCTCCATGGTCGATTCCCCCTCCGGCGGAGCGCCGGCGAAGGCTCCAAGATGGGATCTCGCGGATACAGAAGGTTACGGTGGTGGAAATTGTTTTTAGTTGGCTCCCTAGATGTTTTCGGGGTATGTGGGTATATATAGGAGGAAGAAGTAGGTCGGTGGCCGCCCGAGGGGCCCACGAGATAGGGGGCGCGCCCTGTAGGGGTGGGCGCGCCCTCCACCCTCGTGGCCGCCTTGGCTGCTTCTTGGCTTGCACTCCAAGTCCTCTAGATCACGTCTGTTCCAAAAATCACGCTCCCGAAGGTTTCATTCCGTTTGGACTCCGTTTGATATTCCTTTTCTTCGAAATACTGAAATAGGCAAAAAAACAGCAATACAGGCTGGGCCTCAGGTTAGTAGGTTAGTCCCAAAAATGATATAAATGTGTAAAGTAAAGCCCATGAACATCCAAAACGGGTAATATAATAGCATGGAACAATCAAAAATTATAGATACGTTGGAGACGTATCAGCCACCCCAACCGGCCCCGCCGCCCGCTGCCCCGGCTCGTCGCCCCGCCGCCCTACCCAGGTCTCCCGCCGGCTGCCGCGGACGCCCTGCCCCAGGCCGCCCCGCCCCCTCCGCTATGCGGTCGCCGGAGCCCTGCCATGAGGCAGGCCGCGGCGCTGCCCTCCTCCATTGCGCCGGGCTCCTCCACCACTGGCCCCTCCTCCGTCGGCCGCCCTCCTCCCAAGGTGAACTCGAGGCATTCTCTTTTTTTCTTTTTTTAGAATTAGTTTAGGTTTAGTTTAGTTTAGAGTTACTTTAGTTTAGGTTTAGTTTAGGTTTTTTCTTTCTGTTTTTTTAAGGTTTACATTTAGATTTAGTTTAGTTTAGGTTAAGAAGAAAGAAGAAAGTTGGAAAAAATAAGAAGAAGAAGAAGAAGATGATGATGATGAGGAGTGTCAGTGCAACAAACCCTGGGTCTGTTGCCCAGACTGTGCACAGGCCTAAGGACGAGGTTGCAACACCCAAGATCTGACCAAGTACAAGAGATCAGTTTCTTGAAGTACCAAAGTGCAGATCAAGAAGACCAAGTCAAGCCAGATAAACAAGATAGAACTAAGGGGAAACCTCCCTTGCCGGGAAGACGAGCCTGTCGAGGTCGAGGTTGCCCCGGAAGCAAGCCTCAAGACCGTCCCGGCAGGCCTACTGAGGCTCGCAAGGGCGAACTACCCCGCCAAGGCTTCACCGCTCCACCTCACAGCGACGCGAGTCGCCTATCAGTGCGGTGTCAAGCCCCCAGGTGACTAAGTGGCTACTTATGGCCACATGGCAGCCATTTCCTACAGGAACCACCTCCAGATGACACCCGTCCAAAGACGTGTCAAATATGCAGGCGCGAAGCTGGCAAAACAGCCCGGCAGAGCTTGCCGGGTACGCTGTGATGTGACACTAAGCGGCGCATTTAATGCACTCTGTCCGCCTGTAGAGTTAGGTATGATAGCACTATTTGTTGTCTAATCAATGCGTAATGACTGATTTGCCACTGTGGTGACCCCTTGTTCTATAAAAGGAGGCACATGGCAACCTTAGAGAGGATTCGGACCCTCGAATACTCATACACGCATAGCCACTCTCGCCCCGAGGCAACCCTGCCGGGCAAAAGCGCTACATTTCTTCCACCATAATCCACATCAATCCACCAAAGCAGTAGTAGGGTTTTATGCCTCGCGGCAGCCCGAACCTGGGTAAACTGCCCGTGTGATATCTATCGTGTTGTGTTACGCTTCTCTGCTATTTGTGCAACACGCTCATTCCCCCACCAAACCAAAAGGGGGCTCATGGTCCCATAGGTGACCGTGGTTTTCCCACGACATCTTTGGCGCGTCGGGTAGGGGGGTCCGCTTGCGCGAACCCGAGAGTGTAAGCGGCGCGTCATCTCATCGCCATTTTCTTCATCGATGGCTCCTTTAACTATGGCGCCCAAGAAGAAGCCCGATGCCGCAGTTCACCCATCCACCTCAAAGGCCCTGCAGCCCGTGGCCACCGATGCCTCTAGGGCTGCGGGGACACATGGGGATGTGGACACTGCAGGGGATGTGGTCAACACAGGTGGCGTTGTGACCACCTCCCATGTGGCTGGGACAGGAGCAGGAGGCACATGAGAAGGACAAGAGCAACAACATCTCAGCGACCATGCTCCGCGAGGTACGGGCAGAGAGATTGTTCCTTCTGCACCTCTCCGCCCAGCCGAGGGGCACAACCACGGTGGTGACGCTCACTTTGGGGCGAATCGCAATTCCCTGATCGCCCTCGCTGTGGGTGCAGTCATAGGACATGCACCACCCATGGAGCGAGCCAACCCAGCCAATGCTCCGAACGGAGCCACTAATCCACACGCACCACCACCTCGTCACCACGCCATCCAAGGGGCTGGCTCGCGGCGGCGGGAGCATGGCACGTCCGCTACCAGCACCATAAGGAGTCGAGCGACACTACGGTCTAAGTCATCATCACCCATGCCAAGCACCGCTTCGGAGGCCATGGCACGGGCCCATCTGCTACTGAGATTTCCGCCAATAGCTGATCAGATGGATGAGTGGAGACCCACCATTCAGAGCCTAACCGGCTTCGCCGAGGCGGGAGGATCACGCCGAGCTGGCCCGCCACTGCCTCCCCAGGCGGCAACGGCCCATGCTGCTAGTCGTGTGGAAGGGGCCACTCCTACAGTCCAGTACCTCCACGGCAGCCATCACGGGAGATGCGTGATCAAGAACCTGACAATGTCTCGATGTTGTCGTCCGACCCTCGAGAGCGTCAAGGCCAATAGCGAGCCCCTGAGGATAGGCAAAGGGAAGGCGCACACGTCACCATCGAGCGACGCCGCGACAACCACCACCAGTCCGACGGGCGTGACAGCCCCAACATCGATTGTCCTGCTAGCCACCTTTCTCGCTATATCACTGCCAGTTATCTCTTGATCTATGAGTTGGGTCGAGAGTTAATCCGAGCCCGGATAGCCCTTGCCACTGCTCGGCATAGGAACCCTCAACCCACTGTGGATTCACTCCATTCGTTCCTTCAGCCTCTATTACTCCTGTCACTTCGGTGACTACTCAGGTTACCACGAACCCTTTGGCGGCGACTCCTCGCAGTGCCCTTGCTGCGTGGGCTTCCCTTGTCGCTACTCCTGCAGCCCCTATGCTTAGGTCTCACCTCGCACCTTCCCCTGAGGGAGAGTCCTCGAGGCAGTGCCGCTGTGTCACGTTTAACCCGAAGGTTTCCGCTATCAGCCCAGGATCTGAGTGCGGCTCAGGAGAGGAGCCCGCAGCACCCACCGAGCACTAGATCGTTAGAGTATCCGCAGACGTCATGAGGTTGATGTACGGATGTAGTCGTACGGGTCGTGATGCTTAGTTTCATGTATGAGGGTAGTCGAACCCGTCATGATGATTATTTTCATGTATGAGTCTATGTATAATAATGTTGGAACCTTTTTATCTGCCTTGATTTATTTTTCGCTGCTTTCTTTTGGCTTGTCGTTGGCTTTTCTTCCCATTTTTTTGGATAATTCTCATCTCGGTTGCTTTATATTGGGACAACGAACAATAGGATGACGCGTGGAGGCAGCAGCAGCCACGCTTGTGAGGATGTCCCTATTCATCACTCAGCAAGACAGGCAGGACATTCCCCCAAGCCATACCAGCCACCACCGCCTCCACCACCACATCCGCCAACCACTGGGCAAATTATGCGTATGTTTGAAGAAAGAAGGAACAATGATCTGATTGAGCTGTTACAGAGTGTACAAGCTATGGTTGGGCAGAATGGAAATCAAAATGGTCATCACTCCAAGTTGTCAGATTTTCAAAGGACCAAGCCTCCCAGTTTCTGTCAAGTTATCGATCCTTTGGAAGCCGATGATTGGTTAAGGACTATTGAGAAGAAGCTTGAGATTGCTCACACTAAAGAAGCTGACAAGGTTCCGTTTGCTACGCATTATCTTGAGGGAGCTACCGCTATATGGTGGGATAATGCTAAAGCTATGTGGCCTGCAGACGAAGAAATTACATGGACTAAATTCAAGGACCGTTTACACAAGTACCATATTCCCGCTGGTATTATGAAGGTCAAGCAGCGTGAATTTCTCGCTCTCACCCAAGGAAGCCTATCAGTAAGTGAGTACCTGCACAGGTTCAACCATTTGGTCCGTTACTCTCTCTATGATGTGGCGACAAAAGAAAGGAAGATCGGCAAATTTCTTGGAGGACTGAATCAACACCTTAGATGCATGCTCAGTATGCTCGACTTTTCGGATTTCCAAACTCTGGGAAACAAGGCCCTCATCGTAGAAAGGGAACACAAGCTCGTGCATGACAACAAGCCTGTTAATAATGATCACAAGTGCAAATTCGAGCTTAAGAAGGATGGAGAACCAATGCAAAAGGCTCGTACTTGGCAGCAGACTCAGGTGGAGTACAAGCCCAACTGACATCAGAATGTGAACAAGACCACGACTCAAGTCAAGAATGTCATAACCAGTCCGGTACACAAAGAGTGCTAGCGCAACAATTCATGCTTCACCTATTGGCAAAGTGGACATTATGCCAGACAGTGCCCCAAGAGCGACAAGTCAAATGCTCCATTTAGACTGCAATTCAACCATATGGGGCCACATCCTACCTAGAGGACCATTCAAGGGCAAGTCCACCACCTCTCCACAGACGAAGCCCAAGAGGACCCAAAAGTTGTCATTGGTATGTTTCCTGTTAATAGCATACCTACAATAATTTTATTTGACTCTAGGGCTTCCCACTCTTTTATTTCACAGAGTTTGTTTCCTTCCTTGCTCGATTTTGGGAAAAAGTATATTGGTACTATCCCCGGGATCTATGCTTAGAAGCAATCTGGTCTGCCGCAATTTGGAAATTGGAATTAAGGGAGTCAGCTTACCAACATCATTGATCGTTATTGAGTTTGCCAAGTTAGATATTATTTTGGGAATGAACTGGTTGACCAAATATCAAGTATGCATCAACTGTGCAACTAGAGAAGTCACAATGAAAAATCATGAAGGCCGGTATACAAAGTTCTTTGCTCGCAGAAGCATACCCAAGAGAGAATTGGTCTTCAATGATGTAGCTAAAGAATTGGAATTAATTCCTGTGGTCGGTGAGTTTCCAGATGTATTCCCTGAGGAATTACCAGGACTGCTGCCAGATAGAGAGCTTGAATTTGCAATTGACATTGTGCCCGGGACTGCACCATTATACAAGAAGTATCATCAGATGCCTTCCTCCGAGTTAGTGGAATTGAAGAAAAAACTTGATGAGATGCTACAGAAAGGATACATCTGTCCCAGCTCTTTACCATGGGGATCACCCGCAATATTCATGGACAAGAAGGACGGCAGTCTGCAAATGTGTGTGGATTAGCGTCAGCTGAATGATGTCACTATTAAGAACAAATATCCACTCCCAAGGATTGATGATTTTTTCGATCAACTCAGCGGGGCAAAAGTATTCTCCAAGATTGATTTGAGGATCGGATATCACCAGCTCAAGATCAAGAAGGAAGATATTCCTAAGACCACATTCACTACTCGATACAGTCTTTACGAATATACAGTCATGTCATTCGGTCTCACCAATGCCCCTACCTTCTTCATGCATATGATGAATAAGGTATTCATTGATTTCTTGGATAAGATTGTGGTGGTCTTTATCGACGACATCCTCATATACTCAAAGGGTGAAGAAGAACACAAGGAACACCTCAGAGAAGTTTTGCAAAGGCTCCATGACCATCAATTATACGCGAAGTTTAGCAAATGTGAGTTTTGGCTCAAGCACGTCGTATTCTTGGGACATGTTCTGTCAGCAGAAGGCATAGCTGTTGATCCTAGCAAAGTGAAGGACGTGCTTGATTGGACGGCACCCACGACAGTATATGAGATCTAGAGTTTCCTTGGACTAGTTGGATACTACCATCGCTTCATCGAAGGCTTCTCTAAGATTGCCAAGCCAATGACAGAGCTCCTCAAGAAAGATAAGTGTAAGGGAATATTTATCCCCAACGTGTTTTGGTGATTGATGACAATGCTTTTGCGGACTAATTGTCTGCGTTGAGTTCTTTCAGAGATTCATCCTTTGGCACGAGACGATTACCTCCCCTCGGTGTTTTATTCAAGACGGTGTAGCTCCTTCGTTTCTCTGTTGGTGGACTAGTTTCGTAGGAGTCACCGTACTATCAAGAGGGGATCCGCTTTGGTAAGGCTAGGGTGGAATCAACACGTACACATCCTTATCACACCCGATGTTTCTTTCCGCTTCATTTGAGCTGCCCTTCCTATCTGTGCCTGCCCTATCCTGTCCCAGCAGTAGTACCGCGGTCCTCAGCGGTAGTACCGCCGAAGCACGTCAAGCGGTAGTACCGCTCCCAGAGCGGTAGTACCGCTCCCCAAGCAGTAGTACCGCTTGTGGTCTTCAGCCGTAGTACCGCTGTTTTTCATGTCGGGTTTTACAGTCCTAGTAGCGGCAGTAGTGGCGGTAGTACTGCCCCGAGCGGTAGTACCGCCAATGCTTCCGCGGTAGTACCGCTCGGGGGCCAGGACCCTGCATGTCTCGTCAGCACGACAGTACCGCTGGGAGGGAGCGGTAGTACCGCTCTTCAGCGGTAGTACTGCCCTGCCCAAGCGGTAGTACCGCTCTGTGCGTGGCTGTTCAGGGGGGTAACGGTTGGATTGTTTCCCCCACTATATAAAGGTGTCTTCTTCCCCAAAGTTGACTAACCTCTTCTCCCAATAGCTCCATTGTTGCTCCAAGCTCCATTTTCGTCCGATCTCTCTCCCTAGCCAATCAAACTTGTTGATTTGCTCGGAATTGGTTGAGAAGGCCCCGATCTACACTTCCACCAAGAGAAATTTGATTCCTCCTCTTATCCCTAGCGGATCTTGTTACTCTTGGGTGTTTGAGCACCCTAGACGGTTGAGGTCACCTCTAAGCCATACTCCATTGTGGTGAAGCTTCATGGTGTTGTTGGGAGCCTCCAATTGTTGTGGAGATTGCCCCAACCTTGTTTGTAAAGGTTCGGTCGCCGCCTTCAAGGGCACCAATAGTGGAATCACGGCATCTCGCATTGTGTGAGGGCATGAGGAGAATACGGTGGCCCTAGTGGCTTCTTGGGGAGCATTGTGCCTCCACACCGCTCTAACGGAGACGTACTTCCCCTTAAAAGGAAGGAACTTCGGTAACACATCCTCGTCTCCACCGGCTCCACTCTTGGTTATTTCGTGCCTTTACTTTTGCAAGCTTACTTGTGTTGCTATCCCTTGCTTGCTTATGTGCTAGTTGTTATTGCATCATATAGGTTGCTCACATAGTTGCATATCTAGACAACCTATTTTGTTGCAAAGTTTAAATTGGTAAAGAAAAGCTTAAAAATTGTTAGTTGCCTATTCACCCCCCCCCCTCTAGTCAACCATATCGATCCTTTCAATAAGAAGTTTGTATGGACAGAGGACTATGAAAAGAGCTTTAATGAGCTGAAGACCAGGTTGACGTCAGCACCAGTATTGACTCTTCCAAACATCTACCGCAGCTTTGATGTATACTGTGACGCATCCATGAGAGGTATTGGATGTGTACTCATGCAAGATGGCAAGGTTGTAGCATACGCATCTCCACAGCTACGACCTCATGAAGGGAACTATCCAACGTATGATCTAGAGTTGGCCGCTGTTGTGCATGCTTTGAAAATTTGGAGACACTACCTCATTGGAAAAAGGTGTCAGATATTTACCGACCACTAGAGTCTCACGTATATATTCACTCAACCGTACTTAAACCTTTGTCAGTGAAGATGGCTCAAGTTGGTCAAGGATTATGACCTTGGAATAAATTATCATCCGGGTAAAGCCACCGTGGTTGCCGATGCCCTCAGCCGCAAGCATGCCAGTATGAATGCCATGATGGAGTCCTTGCCTCCCGAACTCCAAGAAGAGATCGCTCGGCTCAATTTGGTTATTGTGGATGCCAGTCTTGCTAACATATTGGAAGTTACTCCTACCCTCGAGGATGAGATCCGCAGGGCTCAGCCAGATGACCCAGCTCTACAACACCATGTCAAGCGTATGCTAGAAGGCAAGACCCATGATTTCTCCAAGGATCAGCAGGGTACACTAAGGTTTCGAGGACGGATTTGTGTACGCAAGCAAGCAGACTTGAGAAAGAAGATCTCGATAGAGGCACACAAATCTTCGTATTCAATTCACCCAGGAGGTACCAAAATGTATGAAGATCTTCCCTAGATATTTTGGTGGGATGGAATGAAGAAATACATAGCATACTTTGTCGCTTGCTATGATATATGCAACAAAGTTAAGGCGAACACCAGAAACCCACCGGACTTGTTCAACCCCTACCTGTTCCACAATGGAAGTGGGATGATGTCTGCATGGATTTCATCACAGGACTACCAAGTACTCACTGAGGCAATGATGCAATATGGGTCGTAGTGGACACACTGACCAAGGTAGCTCACTTCATCCCCATCCGAACCACCCACCGAGCCGATCAACTCGCGCAGTTATATGTGTCCAAAATCGTCAGTTTTCATGGAGTGCCAAGAACAATTACTTCAGACCGAGGGTCTCTCTTTACCTCAGCATTCTGGTCATGTCTCCATCAAGCCTTGGGGACTGCTCTAGTATACAGCACAACCTATCATCCTCAGACATACGGGCAGACCGAGCGGGTAAACCAAATACTTGAAGATATGCTCCGGACATGTGCTTTGGACCAAGGACCTAAGTGGGAAGATTGTCTGTCGTATGCTGAGTTCTCCTACAACAACAGTTTCCAGACCAGCCTGAAGATGTCACCTTATGAAGCTCTGTATGGCCAGAAGTGTCGCACTCCACTTAACTGGTCTCAAACCAGAGATAGCTGCATTTTCAGAACCGATTTCATGATGGAAGCTGAAAAGCAAGTCAAGGAGATCCGAGATAGACTGCAGTTGGCCAAGTCCCGACAGAAGAGTTATTATGATGCAAAGCACCATCAAATCAGTTTTGAACCCGGAGGGCACTTATACCTCCGAGTCACACCCATGAAAGGAGTCAAGAGATTTCAGACCCGAGGAAAACTGGCACCCATATATATTGGTCCATTCCCAGTTATGACCAGAGTTGGCACAGTTGCTTATCAGTTGGAATTGCCACCGGAATTGTCAGAAGTACACAATGTGTTCCATGTCTCGCAGCTAAGAAGATGTATTTCGCCACACGAGAAAAGGACTGATATGGCAGAAATAGAGCTTGCTAAGGATTGAACCTATGAGGAGAGACCATTCAGAATATTGGATGAGACAGAAAGAGTCACTCGCAGTAAAGTGATAAAGTTTTATAAGGTTTAGTGGGAGCATCACACCGAGGAAAAAGCAACCTGGGAAAGAGAGGAATTTTTAAGGAAAGCCTACCCAGAAATGTTTTCCCAAGCAACCGAATCTCGAGGACGAGATTCATCCTAACCGGGGGAGGTTTGTGACAGCCTGGTTTTTGCCTTCTCTCTTTTTCCGGACTTCATTTGCTTTTCTTTTGAATTTGGGTTTTAAAATCAATTCAAATGGACTTAAACACTTGGACATGTCCTTGATTTTCACCCAAGTGACCCATCCATCTCTAACTCATCATTTTTTCTCAAAAAAATCCCAAAATGACCCAAGGAGTATTTTTCATAAAAGAAAAATATTCATTTTCTTCTCTGAAACTCAATTCAGAAACTTGTGCTCCAAAGCAACCTCATTTTTATTGCTCCTAAAACCCTCAGAAAGTTTCCAAATATTCTTTGAACCTTGGCCCACCTTCGTGAGAAAAATATTGCATAAGGTTTTGAAATATTTTTGCTACAGAAAATCATTTCTGTTCTGGCCTCAAAAAGCACTTTGCACAGCAAGTGTATTTTTCTTTGATCCAATGAGGCTGATTTTTCTTGAGCTTCATTACCCTCCAAAGTAAAGCTTTACCCCAGGAGATCAGTCCTAATCTCATTCTAGAAGCCCTCCAAACTTGGCGACCCAGTTTCTGTCCAGAAACTTGCCAGGAAGCTCAAGTCTCATCTGGTCGGCCTGGCAGTGTGTTGTCACCCCTCTTTTGACCAAACTGCACGAACAACACCCCAAACATGTTTGGCATCATGTGGGGGTCGTCTTGACCATGCCAGCATGGTGACCGCGTGAAGACACAACCCTGGCAGTGTGTTTGACGCGCTCTACGCTGTGCTCGCGTGTCTGTTTCGCGCGTGCTCGATCTAGAGCTCGCCGATGATTGCCGCACTGTGCCGCCGTCTTTGTCTCATCGCCTTTGACCCCTTACTGCCGCTCGTCGATGCCGGAGTAGCCGCAGCAAGCACGGGCACATCACGGCCAAAAGCCACAGTGCGCCCATGCCCCTATCTTCTTCTTCCACCGCCTCCTGTGCTCATCTTCGAGCTTCACAGTGCCCACGTGAGCTCTGAAGCTCTGCCCCCTCCTCGTTGGTGCTCCTCGTTGCCATGCATTGCTTCCAGAGAGCTCTGGCAGAGCCGAGACCCCCTCCTCCTCCGCCTATAAATTTAGACCCCCTCCAGCCTCTCCGATCACTCCAACCTCACTACACAGCCTCCACAAACCCGTAGCATAGCCGCAGCCTGGCCGGGCAGGCCTCCGGACATCGCCCCGACCTGAGCTTGCCGGCGATCCTCGCAGCCCCTCCTCCTCACTCTAGTGCCCCGCGAGCTCGATCCACTCTTCAGGCGAACCTTTGGTGGTTCACTGGTGCCGTCCGACCCTGTTGGAGCCACTAGTGCAGCCCCACGCCGCCGTCGTCTTCAACTCTTACGAGCTCCGTTTTCTGCAGCTGCTAGAGAAGCTCCTTCCGACCTCGTCCGTCCACCTCTAGCAAAACCACATGTACAGGCAGGTGTGCCTCGACCCCCTCTCTCTTTCTATCCCTCTGGATCTGTCCACCAAGCACTCGTCACCGGAGAATGCGCCGGCGAAGCACTGCCGTCTCTGTTTCTCTCCCTCGACCTGATGCGTGGGGCCCGCTGTCAGCCTCACCGCTCACACCCGAAGCGGTATGAGTGGTGGTGCATTCCTGGAATATGCCATCGACGTCACCCCCCTGGTTTTTCTTTTAATTCAAATTTAATCAGAATTTGACCAGAAACTTTGACCAGCTATAATTTTTAACCATAAGTCCAAATGAGTTGATTCTTTTTGCATTCTGTTCTTATTCAAAATATCTAGCAGCACACCGAAAATGAGAATTTTCACAGCTGTCTAGATTTTTTGGTGATTTTCAGAATGGTTCTTGATGTTTCTTTTTGCTGTTTTTAAATGTTTTCAGAAGAAGAAACTTGTCTTGAAGAGAACCGGAAGGAGTGTGAGCCTCCTTTGCACTAAGGCAAGCCACACCAACATTTGTATGGTGTCATTTCAATATCTATGATTTTCCAACTTGAATATGAGTTATCTTCCATGCATTTAATTGTTTAAATAAATATTTCTTGTGTTTATTACTTTGTCATGGTTCACATGCTCAGTTACAGTACTGTTTAAGATGCTTGACTAGTTTAAGGCAGTAGAAGAAGTTTTGATTGGGTGGTTATGCTTTTGATATGAATAATGATAGTTTCATTATGTGGTTAATTGATTTTAATATATTATGGTATAACCAAAATGATGAGTGCTAAAACTAGTAAACTAAAAACCAGTAGAGTTTAATGATGAGTAGTGCAAGTAGAAAATTTTGATGATGTTGATCTGTTCACTTTAAATGGTATGTCATGCATGTCGAATAGTTGCATGTTCATGGCATATGGTGACAAGAGTTATTTTACTTCAAGTTAAAACTGATGTTAATTCAACTTGAACATACGTTGATCGAGTCATGGTGCCACTGAATCGAGTTCTTCCCAGTGCAACCACATTTGCCTTTGTGGGAAGGTCATTATTCGGTCCGTTGTCATGCCTCTGGTCGGTACCTCCAATGAGGGAAGGTTATGGGCATGCAGTACCCTGGCCCGGTAAGTAGACATAACCTTGTGTGCTTGTTTGTTGTTATGGTACCTTGTCCCCGTTCGGGATAGTTTTGCCACGATGGTGGCCGTTGATGCCTTTGGTAGGCACGGGCCCACCCATGACTTAGCCTAGTGGGGAGTTTGTCAGAGTGGCCGGGAGAGTGTCATGGAAATGGGAGGGTTCTGTCGGAATGCCGTTGGTCCACCCGAATGGGAGTGCGAGGCCATGGGTTCCGTGGTGTGGGTAAAGTGCGCTACCTCTGCAGAGTGTATTTTCAATCTATTGATAGTCGCGTCCTCGGTTACAGACATAGCTCGTGAGTAAGTCACACCGTGGATCAACATTAATAAGTAATCTTGCACACTAAGTTTTATATCTCGCACTGGTTATATGATGATTTGTGAGATCGTGAAGATAAACGTTGCTGGACCCAAAGTGTTGGTTTCGTTTGTGATCCGGGTATGATCACCGTTTTGGTTACGAGGTAACCCATCTGGTAAGAGAGTTCGCAGGACTCAGTGTAAAAGTTGATTTATCACTGCATTAGTAGTATTGCTTGCGTTGCATTTAACCTGAATAATTATTATGATATTGTTTGCCATTGTGCTTATGCTTGTTGTGAGCTTGCAAGTACATTCAATGTGCTGACCTGGCTTGTCATGCCAGAATTCAGGACAGGCTTATCAGATCGGAGTGCTTTGCGAGTCTAGATCGTGTCCATGTCGGTGTCCCTATGCTATGGAGTTCCACTGCATCGTCGTTTCGCTGCCACGTAGTTATCATGATCGAGGCCCCTTCATGTTCATTAATTAATGTACATATTGTTTACCCGCACCATGTGGGCCGCTTGGCCTTGCAACTTGATGTAATATTGAACCTATGTTTCCGCTAGCATCAATAAAGCGGTTATTTTCTATACCATGTTGTTGTGTGTTGCCAGAAGACTTGATCTCTGGGCTGGCAATGAAACGTAAAACGGTTGCTCTGAGTTGGGGTGCCATAGAGCGTCAGCAGTTCATTGCCGAGGAGATCAAGAAGTTTGAGGCAGCTGGTTTGGTCAGAGGAGTACAACATCCAACATAGTTAGCAAACCCTGTGGTGGTGCGCAAGGCTAATGGGAAATGGAAGTTGTGCACAGATTTCACGGATCTAAACAAGGCATGCCTAAGGACCCATTCCCTTTGTCGTGCATTGATTAGATTGTGGATTGATCATCCGGGTGTGATTTGCTCTCCTTCCTGGATGCATACTCTGGATACCATCAAATCTATATGTCCAAGGAGGACGAAGAGAAGACCTCGTGCATCAGCCCATGTGGAACATACTGCTTCATGCGGATGCCATTCGGGTTGAAGAGAGGCAGGTCCACTTTTGCGAGGGAAGTCCAGATTGGTTTTGAGTCATAGTTGCAAAGAAACATTGAAGCTTATATTGATGATATTGTGGTCAAAACCAAGGACAGATCAACCCTCATTCAGGACCTAGAAGAGACACTTGCTAATCTGCGCAAGATCAACTTGGAGCTGAACCCGGAGAAAGGTGTGTTTGGTGTCCCTTCCGGCAAGCTACTTGTTTTCTTTGTGTCCCACCGAGGGATAGAGGCCAACCCTAACAAGATCAAGGCCATCGAGCAGATCCAGGCACCTAAGACAGTTAAGGATATGAGGCGTTTGACTGGGTGTGTTGTCGCGCTTAGCAAATTCATCTCCAAGTCTGCCAAGCGCGCCTTGTGTTGGGTAACATAGTAATTTCAAAAAATTTCCTACGCACACGCAAGATCATGGTGATGATATAGCAACGAGGGGAGAGTATGATCTACGTACCCTTGTAGATCGCAACGGAAGCGTTGACACAACGTAGAGGAAGTAGTCGTACGTCTTCTTCCCGATCCAACCGATCCAAGCACCGTTACTCCGGCACCTCCGAGTTCTTAGCACACGTACAGCTCGATGACGATCCCCGGGCTCCGATCCAGCAAAGCTTCGGGGAGGAGTTCCGTCAGCACGATGGCGTGGTGACGATCTTGATGTTCTACTGTCGCAGGGCTTCGCCTAAGCACTGCAACAATATGACCGAGGTGGAATATGGTGGAGGGGGGCACCGCACACGGCTAAGGAATGATCACGAGGATCAACTTGTGTGTCCATGGGGTGCCCCCTGCCCCCGTATATAAAGGAGTGGAGGAGGGGAGGGCCGGCCCTCTACTATGGCGCGCCCTGGGGAGTCCTACTCCCACCGGGAGTAGGATTCCCCTTTTCCTAGTCCAACTAGGAGTCCTTCCATGTATTAGGAGTAGGAGACTAGGAAGGGGAAGAGAGAAGGGAAGGAAGGAGGGGGTGCGGCCCCTCCCCTTAGCCCAATTCGGACTAGGCCATGGGGGGGCGCGCAGCCTGCCCTAGGCAGCCCCTCTCTCTTTCCCGCAGGGCCCAATAAGGCCCAATACTTCTCCCCGGCGAATTCCCGTAACTCTCCGGTACTCCGATAAATACCCGAATGACTCGAAACCTTTCCGAACTCCGAATATAGTCGTCCAATATATCGATCTTTACGTCTCGACCATTTCGAGACTCCTCGTCATGTCCCCGATCTCATCCGGGACTCCGAACTCCTTCGGTACATCAAAACTCATAAACTCATAATATAACTGTCATCGAAACATTAAGCGTGCGGACCCTACGGTTCAAGAACAATGTAGACATGACCGAGACACGTCTCCGGTCAATAACCAATAGCGGGACCTGGATGCCCATATTGGCTCCTACATATTCTACGAAGATCTTTATCGGTCAGACCGCATAACAACATACATTGTTCCCTTTGTCATCGGTATGTTACTTGCCCGAGATTCGATCGTCGGTATCCAATACCTAGTTCAATCTCGTTACCGGCAAGTCTCTTTACTTGTTCCATAATACATCATCTCACAACTAACATATTAGTTGCAGTGCTTGCAAGGCTTATGTGATGTGTATTACCGAGAGGGCCCAGAGATACCTCTCCGACAATCGGAGTGACAAATCCTAATCTCGAAATACGCCAACCCAACATGTACCTTTGGAGACACCTGTAATGCTCCTTTATAATCACCCAGTTACGTTGTGATGTTTGGTAGCACCCAAAGTGTTCCTCCGGCAAACGGGAGTTGCATAATCTCATAGTCATAGGAACATGTATAAGTCATGAAGAAAGCAATAGCAACATACTAAATGATCAGGTGCTAAGCTAATGGAATGGGTCATGTCAATCAGATCATTCAACTAATGACGTGACCTCGTTAATCAAATAACAAATCTTTGTCCATGGTTAGGAAACATAACCATCTTTGATTAACGAGCTAGTAAAGTAGAGGCATACTAGTGACACTCTGTTTGTCTATGTATTCACACATGTATTATGTTTCCGGTTAATACAATTATAGCATGAATAATAAACATTTATCATGAAATAAGGAAATAAATAATAACTTTATTATTGCCTCTAGGGCATATTTCCTTCAGTCTCCCACTTGCACTAGAGTCAATAATCTAGTTCACATCGCCATGTGATTTCATAGCAATAGTTCACATCACCATGTGATTAACACCCATAGTTCACATCGATATGTGATCAACACCCAAAGGGTTTACTAGAGTCAGTAATCTAGTTCACATCGCTATGTGATTAACACCCAAAGAGTACTAAGGTGTGATCATGTTTTGCTTGTGAGATAATTTTAGTCAACGGGTCTGTCACATACAGATCTGTAAGTATTTTGCGAATTTCTATGTCAACAATGCTCTGCACGGAGCTACTCTAGCTAATTGCTCCCACTTTCAATATGTATCCAGATTGAGACTTAGAATCATCTGGATCAGTGTCAAAAACTTGCATCGACGTAACCCTTTACGACGAACCTTTTTGTCACGTCCATAATTGAGAAACATATCCTTATTCCACTAAGGATAATTTTGACCGTTGTCCAGTGATCTACTCCTAGATCACTATTGTACTCCCTTGCCAAATCAGTGGTAGGGCATACAATAGATCTGGTATACAGCATGGCATACTTTATAGAACCTATGACTGAGGCATAGGGAATGACTTTCATTCTCTTTCTATCTTCTGTCGTGGTCGGGCTTTGAGTCTTACTCAACTTCACACCTTGTAACACAGGCAAGAAACCTTTTCTTTGACTGTTCCATTTTGAACTACTTCAAAATCTTGTCAAGGTATGTACTCATTGAAAAAATTTATCAAGCGTCTTGATCTATCTCTATAGATCTTGAAGCTCAATATGTAAGCAGCTTCACTGAAGTCTTTCTTTGAAAAACTCCTTTCAAACACTCCTTTATGCTTTACAGAATAATTCTACATTATTTCCGATCAACAATATGTCATTCACATATACTTATCAGAAATGCTGTAGTGCTCCCACTCACTTTCTTGTAAATACAGGCTTTTCCCAAAGTCTGTATAAAACCATATGCTTTGATCAACTCATCAAAGCGTATATTCCAACTCCGAGATGCTTGCACCAGTCCATTGATGGATCGTTGGAGCTTGCACACTTTGTTAACATCTTTAGGATTGACAAAACCTTCTGGTTGCATCATTTACAACTCTTCTTTAATAAATTCATTAAGGAATGCAGTTTTGACATCCATTTGCCAGATTTCATAAAATGTGGCAACTGCTAACATGATTTGGACAGACTTAAGTTTCGATACGAGTGAGAAAATCTCATCGTACTCAACACTTTGAACTTGTTGAAAACCTTTCGCAACAAGTCGAGCTTAGTAGATAGTAACACTACTATCAGTGTCTGTCTTCCTCTTGAAGATCCATTTATTTAACATGGCTTGCTGATCATTGAGCAAGTCAATCAAAGTCCATACTTTGTCTCATACATGGATCATATCTCAGATTTTATGGCCTCAAGCCATTTCATGGAATCTGGGCTCATCATCGCTTCCTCATAGTTCGTAGGTTCATCATGGTCTAGTAACATGACTTCCAGAACAGGATTACCGTACCACTCTGGTGCAGACCGTACTCTGGAAGGCCTACGAGGTTCTGTAGTAACTTGATCTGAAGTTTCATGATCATCATCATTAGCTTCCTCACTAATTGGTGTAAGAATCACTGGAACTGATTTCAGTGATGAACTATTTTCCAATTCGGGAGAAGGTACAGTTACCTCATCAAGTTCTACTTTCCTCCCACTCACTTCTTTCGAGAGAAACTTCTTCTCTAGAAAGGATCCATTTTAGCAACGAATAACTTGCCTTCGGATCTGTGATAGAAGGTCTACCCAATAGTTACCTTTGGGTATCCTATGAAGACGCACTTCTCCGATTTGGGTTCGAGCTTATCAGGTTGAAAACCTTTTTCATATAAGCATCGCAACTCCAAACTTTAAGAAACGACAGCTTAGGTTTACTGCTAAACCATAGTTCATACGGTGTCGTCTCAACGGATTTAGATGGTGCCCTTTTTAAACGTGAATGCAGCTGTCTCTAATGCACATCCCCAAAACGATAGTGGTAAAACCGATAAGAGACATCATAGGTCGCACCATATCCAATAAAGTGCGGTTACGACGTTCGGACACACCATAACGTTGTGGTGTTCTAGGTGGCGTGAGCTGTGAAACTATTCCACATTGTTTTAATTGAAGACCAAACTCGTAACTCAAATATTTGTCTCCGCGATCAAATCACAGAAACTTTATTTTCTTGTTACGATGATTCTCCACTTCACTCTGAAATTCTTTGAACCTTTCAACTATTTCAGACTTATGTTTCATCAAGTAGATATACCCATATCTTCTCAAATCATCTTGTGAAGGTCAGAAAATAACGATACTTGCCACGAGCATCAACACTCATTGGATCGCATACATCGGTATGTATTATTTCCAATAAGTCAGTAGCTTGTTCCATTGTTCCGGAGAACGGAGTTTTAGTCATCTTGCCCAAAAGGCACGGTTCGCAAGCATCAAATGATAACCAAGTGATTCCGAAAATCCATCTTTATGGAGTTTCTTCATGCGCTTTACACCGATATGACCCAAACGGCAGTGCCACAAATAAGTTGCACTATCATTATTAACTTTGCATCTTTTGGCATCAATATTATGAATATGTGTATCACTACGATCGAGATTCAACAAACTATTTTCATTGGGTGTATAACCATCGAAGGTCTTATTCATGTAAACAGAATAACAATTATTCTTTAACTTTAAATGAATAACCGTATTGCAATAAACATGATCAAATCATATTCATGCTCAACGCAAACGCCAAATAACATTTATTTAGGTTTAACACTAATCCCGAAAGTATAGGGAGTGTGCGATGATGATCATATCAATCTTGGAACCACTTCCAACACACATCGTCACTTCACCCTTAACTAGTCTCTGTTTATTCTGCAACTCCCGTTTCGAGTTACTAATCTTAGCAACTGAACCAGTACTAAATACTGAGGGGTTGCTATAAACACTAGTAAAGTACACATCAATAACATGTATATCAAATATACTTATGTTCACTTTGCCATCCTTCTTATCCGCCAATCACTTGGGGTAGTTCCGCTTCCAGTGACCAATCCTTTTGCAGTTGAAGCACTTAGTCTCAGGCTTAGGACCAGAGTTGGGCTTCTTCACTTGAGCAGCAACTCGCTTGCCGTTCTTCTTGAAGTTCCCCTTCTTCCCTTTGCCCTTTTATTGAAAACTAGTGGTCTTGTCTACCATCAACACTTGATGTTTTTCTTGATTTATACCTTCGTCGATTTTAGCATCACGAAGAGCTCGGGGATCGTTTTCGTCATCCCTTGCATTATAGTTCATCATGAAGTTCTACTAACTTGGTGGTGGTGACTAGAGAATTCTGTCAATCACTATCTTATCTGGAAGATTAACTCCCACTTGATTCAAGCGATTGTAGTACCCAGACAATCTGAGCACATGCTCACTAGTTGAGCGATTCTCCTCCATCTTTTAGCTATAGAACTTGTTGGAGAATTCATATCTCTCAACTCGGGTATTTGCTTGAAATATTAACTTCAACTTCTGGAACATCTCATATGGTCCATGACATTCAAAACGTCTTTCAAATCCCGATTCTAAGCCGTTAAGCATGGTGCACTAAACTATCAAGTAGTCATCATATTGAGCTAGCCAAACGTTCATAACGTCTGCATCTGCTCCTGCAATAGGTCTGTCACCTAGCGGTGCATTAAGGACATAATTCTTCTGTGCAGCAATGAGGATAAACCTCAGATCATGGATCTAATCCGCATCATTGCTAATAACATTTTTCAACACAATTTTCTCTAGGAACATATCAAAATAAACATATGAAAGCAACAACGCGAGCTATTGATCTACAACATAATTTGCAAAATACTACCAGGACTAAGTTCATGATAAATTAAAGTTCAATTAATCATATTACTTAAGAACTCCCACTTAGATAGACATCCCTCTAATCCTCTAAGTGATCACGTGATCCAAATCAACTAAACCATGTCCGATCATCACGTGAGATGGAGTAGTTTTCAATGGTGAACATCACTATGTTGATCATATCTACTATATGATTCACGCTCGACCTTTCGGTCTCCGTGTTCCGAGGCCATATCTGTATATGCTAGGCTCGTCAAGTATAACCTGAGTATTCCGCGTGTGCAACTGTTTTGCACCCGTTGTATTTGAACGTAGAGCCTATCACACCCGATCATCACGTGGTGTCTCAGCACGAAGAACTTTCGCAACGGTGCATACTCAGGGAGAACACTTCTTGATAATTAGTGAGAGATCATCTTAAAATGCTACCGTCAATCAAAGCAAGATAAGATGCATAAAGGATAAACATCACATGCAATCAATATAAGTGATATGATATGGCCATCATCATCTTGTGCTTGTGATCTCCATCTTCGAAGCACCGTCGTGATCACCATCGTCACCGGCGCGACACCTTGATCTCCATCGTAGCATCGTTGTCGTTACGCCATCTATTGCTTCTACGACTATCGCTACCGCTTAGTGATAAAGTAAAGCAATTACAGGGCGTTTGCATTTCATACAATAAAGCGACAACCATATGGCTCCTGCCAGTTGCCGATAACTTCGGTTACAAAACATGATCATCTCATACAATAAAATATAGCATCATGTCTTGGCCATATCACATCACAACATGCCCTGCAAAAACAAGTTAGACGTCCTCTACTTTGTTGTTGCAAATTTTACGTGGCTGCTACGGGCTTAAGCAAGAACCAATCTCACCTACGCATCAAAACCACAACGATAGTTTGTCAAATAGACTCCGTTTTAACCTTCACAAGGACCGGGCGTAGCCACACTCGGTTCAACTAAAGTGAGAGAGACAGACACCCGCCAGCCACCTTTAAGCACGAGTGCTCGTAACGGTGAAACCAGTCTCGCGTAAGCGTACGCGTAATGTCGGTCCGGGCCGCTTCATCTCACAATACCGCTGAACCAAAGTATGACATGCTGGTAGGCAGTATGACTTATATCGTCCACAACTCACTTGTGTTCTACTCGTGCATATAACATCAACGCATAAAACCTAGGCTCGGATGCCACTGTTGGGTTAACGTAGTAATTTCAAAAAATTCCTACGCACACGCAAGATCATGGTGATGATATAGCAACGAGGGGAGAGTATGATCTACGTACCCTTGTAGATCGCAACGGAAGCGTTGACACAACATAGAGGAAGTAGTCGTACGTCTTCTTCCCGATCCAACCGATCCAAGCACCGTTAGTCCGGCACCTCCGAGTTCTTAACACACGTACAGCTCGATGACGATCCCCGGGCTCCGATCCAGCAAAGCTTCGGGGAGGAGTTCCGTCAACACGACGGTGTGGTGACGATCTTGATGTTCTACTGTCGCAGGGCTTCGCCTAAGCACTGCAACAATATGACCGAGATGGAATATGGTGGAAGGGGGCACCGCACACGGCTAAGGAACGATCACGAGGATCAACTTGTGTGTCCATGGGGTGCCCCCTGCCCCCGTATATAAAGGAGTGGAGGAGGGGAGGGCCGGCCCTCTACTATGGCGCGCCCTGGGGAGTCCTACTCCCACCGGGAGTAGGATTCCCCTTTTCCTAGTCCAACTAGGAGTCCTTCCATGTATTAGGAGTAGGAGACTAGGAAGGGGAAGAGAGAAGGGAAGGAAGGAGGGGGTGCGGCCCCTCCCCTTAGCCCAATTCGGACTAG
The DNA here is from genome assembly GCF_018294505.1 of Triticum aestivum. Lineage (NCBI taxonomy): Eukaryota > Viridiplantae > Streptophyta > Magnoliopsida > Poales > Poaceae > Triticum > Triticum aestivum. The sequence goes on along the minus strand of NC_057810.1, from coordinate 440,926,599 downwards.
GCCATGGGGGGGCGCGCAGCCTGCCCTAGGCAGCCCCTCTCTCTTTCCCGCAGGGCCCAATAAGGCCCAATACTTCTCCCCGGCAAATTCCCGTAACTCTCCGGTACTCCGATAAATACCCGAATGACTCGAAACCTTTCCGAACTCCGAATATAGTCGTCCAATATATCGATCTTTACGTCTCGACCATTTCGAGACTCCTCGTCATGTCCCCGATCTCATCCGGGACTCCGAACTCCTTCGGTACATCAAAACTCATAAACTCATAATATAACTGTCATCGAAACCTTAAGCGTGCGGACCCTACGGTTCGAGAACAATGTAGACATGACCGAGACACGTCTCCGGTCAATAACCAATAGCGGGACCTGGATGCCCATATTGGCTCCTACATATTCTACGAAGATCTTTATCGGTCAGACCGCATAACAACATACGTTGTTCCCTTTGTCATCGGTATGTTACTTGCCCGAGATTCGATCGTCGGTATCCAATACCTAGTTCAATCTCGTTACCGGCAAGTCTCTTTACTTGTTCCGTAATACATCATCTCACAACTAACATATTAGTTGCAGTGCTTGCAAGGCTTATGTGATGTGTATTACCGAGAGGGCCCAGAGATACCTCTCCGACAATCGGAGTGACAAATCCTAATCTCGAAATACGCCAACCCAACATGTACCTTTGGAGACACCTGTAATGCTCCTTTATAATCACCCAGTTACGTTGTGACGTTTGGTAGCACCCAAAGTGTTCCTCCGGCAAACGGGAGTTGCATAATCTCATAGTCATAGGAACATGTATAAGTCATGAAGAAAGCAATAGCAACATACTAAACGATCAGGTGCTAAGCTAATGGAATGGGTCATGTCAATCAGATCATTCAACTAATGACGTGACCTCGTTAATCAAATAACAACTCTTTGTCCATGGTTAGGAAACATAACCATCTTTGATTAACGAGCTAGTAAAGTAGAGGCATACTAGTGACACTCTGTTTGTCTATGTATTCACACATGTATTATGTTTCCGGTTAATACAATTATAGCATGAATAATAAACATTTATCATGAAATAAGGAAATAAATAATAACTTTATTATTGCCTCTAGGGCATATTTCCTTCACCTTGCCGTTCTTCAAAATTTTGAAGAAGGCAGGTGTCGCGGGAAACCATGGCCACCTATGGGACCGGGTTGGCCCCTTGCTGGTTCACCAGGGGGAGTCGCGTTGCACAAAGAGCAGATGAATGTGAGGCAGCACGACAGAGATCACACGAGCAGTTTTACCAAGGTTCGGGCCGCCGTGATGCATAAAACCCAACTCCTGCTTTGGTGGATTAATGGTGGAAATGTTGTGGCGGGGCGTAGTACACTTTCCCGGCAAGGGTTGCCTCAGGGCGACAGTGACTATGCGCGTATGGGGGTGTGAGTTATCCAACCTTATAACCTCTCGAACCGTTGCCATGGTCCTCCTTTTTTAGGTTAAGGGGTCACCATAGTGGCAAATCAGTCATTAGACACTGATAAGATAGCAAATAGTGCTATCATACCTAACTCTGCAGGCTGACAGGGCACATTCAATGCGCTGCTTAACGTCACATCGCTGGTTGTCGGGTAAGGCTTGCTGGGCTATCTTGCCAGCTCCACGCCTGCTCGCTTGACACGTCATAGGACGGGTGTCATCTGTGGGTTTTCTAGTAGAAAGGGGCTGCCATGTGGCGAATGGCCGCCACCTAATCACTCTGCGGCTCAACACCACACTGACCGACAACGTGAGTCGTGGTGGAGTGGTTGGTGAGGCGGTTTGGCCTCCGCGAGTCCCGGCAAGCCCTGCCAGGACGCCTTGGTTATCTTCTATTGGGGGTGGCCTCGCCCCTTGCCGGGCTCGCCTGCCCGGCAAGGGAGGCATTTCTTTCGATGCTATCTTCATTCCCTGCCTTGGTCTTGGTCCCTCTAATCTGCTAGTTGGTCCTTCGAATCTCTTGGTTTCTTGTACTTTGTCTTGGGTTGGTGCTCCAATTCTTGGTCTTGTGCTTGTGCACAGTCAGGGCAATAGGCCCAGGGTCTGTTGCACCGACAGAAGCCCCCGGGCCTGCCCCGAACATGCTACCGAGCGTCGTCGGGGTAGGTCCTAATAAGTGTTGGAAATATGCCCTAGAGGCAATAATAAAAGTATTATTATATTTCATTGTTCATGATAATTGTCTTTTATTCATGCTATAACTGTATTATCCGGAAATCGTAATACACGTGTGAATACTTAGACCACACTATGTCCCTGGTAAGCCTCTAGTTGACCAGCTCGTTGTGATCAACAGATAGTCATGGTTTCCTGACTATGGACATTTGATGTCGTTGATAACGGGATCACATCATTAGGAGAATGATGTGATGGACAAGACCCAATCCTAAGCATAGCATAAAAGATCGTGTAGTTCGTTTTGCTAGAGCTTTGCAAGTGTCAAGTATCTCTTCCTTCGACCATGAGATCGTGTAACTCCCGGATACCGTAAGAATGCCTTGGGTGTACCAAACGTCACAACGTAACTGGGTGACTATAAAGGTACATTACAGGTATCTCCGAAAGTAGCTGTTGGTTGACACGGATCGAGACTGGGATTTGTCACTCCGTATGACGGAGAGGTATCTCTGGGCCCACTCGGTAATGCATCATCATATTGAGCTCAATGTGACCAAGGAGTTGGACACGGGATCATGCATTACGGTACGAGTAAAGTGACTTGCCGGTAACGAGACTGAACAAGGTATTGGGATACCGACGATCGAGTCTCGGGCAAGTAACGTACCGATTGACAAAGGGAATTGCATACAGGGCTTGATCGAATCCTCGACATGGTGGTTCATCCGATGACAACATCGAGGAGCATGTGGGAGCCATCATGGGTATCCAGATCCCGCTGATGGTTATTGACTGAGAGCGTCTCGGTCATGTCTGCTTCTCTCCCGAACCCGTAGGGTCTACACACTTAAGGTTCAGTTACGCTAGGGTTATAGGGATATGTATATGCAGTAACCCGAATGTTGTTCGGAGTCCCGGATGAGATCCCGGACGTCACGAGGAGTTCCGGAATGGTCCGGAGGTAAAGATTTATATATGGGAAGTCCTGTTTCGGGCATCGGGACAAGTTTCGGGGTTATCGGTATTGTACCGGGACCACCGGAAGGGTCCCGGGGGTCCACCGGGTGGGTCCACCTGTCCCGGGGGGCCACATGGGCTGTAGGGGGTGCGCCTTGGCCTAATGGGCCAAGGGCACCAGCCCCACATAGGCCCATGCGCCTAGGGTTCAAGGGGGGCAAGAGTCCTAGGAGGGTAAGGCACCTCCTAGGTGCCTTGGGGGGAGGGAAAACCCCCCTTGGCCGCCGCACCCCCTAGGAGATTTGATCTCCTAGGGCCGGCCACCCCCCCTTGGCACCCCTATATATAGTGGGGGGAGAGGAGGGACTTCATACCTGAACGTCTGGCCTTTGGTTGCCTCCTTCTCCCTCCCCAACACCTCCTCCACCTCCATAGTGCTTAGCGAAGCTCTGCCGGAGTACTGCAGCTCCACCAACACCACGCCGTCGTGCTGCTGCTGGTGCCATCTCCCTCAACCTCTCCTCCCTTGCTTGCTGGATCAAGAAGGAGGAGACGTGGCTGTTCCGTACGTGTGTTGAACGCGGAGGTGCCGTCCGTTCGGCGCAGGTCATCGGTGATTTGGATCACGTCGAGTACGACTACATCATCACCTTGCAAGCTTCCGCACGCGATCTACAAGTGGTATGTAGATGCAAACTCTCTCCCTAGACTCGTTGCTTAGATGAACTCATAGATGGATCTTGGTGAAACCGTAGGAAAAATTTTAATTTTCTGCAACGTTCCACAACAATAAGTGCACAGGCAGAGTTGCTGAAGAGGCTGGTCTCTTGAGATCTTCTTTGCTTCTTCATTAGTCTTGATTTCGGGGCAGTTTCCGGTTTCCCCGCGCGTCGTGTAAAGCCAATGGTGGTGGGGCCGCTCCAGTAATGGCCCGTGAATGACTTTAGCGCATGGGGGAGAAACTGCCAATTCACTCTTCCCACCACGCCCTTATTCGTAGCCATGTATGTTGCATGCATCGCTCGGGGTAGGTAACAGAGGCGCGTGGTGCGGGAGAGCATAATGGCGAGGGCCAGGCTTCCTTGAATTGGTGGAGGAGAGCGGCGGTTACTCATGGCGGAACCAACCCCCAGCCTTCCCCCGCTTGCCTATAAATGGATGAGCGGGGGAGGAGTGGAGGCATCCAACTGCATTCTTCTTATCATCTGCCTTGCTCCGTCTTGGATATGCTGGAAGGGAGAGCCCGGGACGGGTCCCCGGGTCGGAGTTTCGAGCGGATGATGTCGAGTAATGGCACTAGTGCTCGAGGAGTGAGCTTGGTCCAAGTCCAAGGTGAAGGGCTCGAGATCGTTGGGAATCCCAGTATGGCCCCTCTCCTTGGAACTAGGGTCGATGTTGGCGAGAGGCGCGCCTTCCTACCCGCCAAAGAGGGGAGTGGCGCACCTCAAGACCCTTGGCCGCCTTGGTCGCTTGCCGTCTCTCTAGGGAAGGCGCTGGACTAGGTTCTGGGTGCTTTTCGGGCGCAATGGTGACGGAGAGACAATGAGGGAGGGCGGCGGTAGTGGGCGGCGAAGGGCCAGGTCGGAGTATGATACGTCTCCAATGTATCTATAATTTTTGATTGTTCCATGCTATTATATTATCTGTTTTGGATGTTTAACGGGCTTTACTATGTAGTTTTAAATTATTTTTGAGACTAACCTATTAACCGGAGGCCCAATCCAAATTGTTGTTTTAGCCTATTTCAGTGTTTCGCAGAAAAGGAATATCAAACGGAGTCCAAATGGAATGAAACCTTCGGGAGGGTTATTTTTGGAACAAACGCAATCCAGGAGACTTGGAGTGGACGTCAAGAAAGAAACGAGGAGGCCACGAGGGAGGAGGGCGCGCCCAGGGGGTAGGCACGCCCCCACTCTCGTGGGCCCCTCGTGGTTCCCCTGACCGACTTCCTTCGCCTATATATACACATATACCCTGAAAACATCCAGGAGCACCACGAAACCCTACTTCCACCGCCGCAACCTTCTGTACCCGTGAGATCCCATCTTGGGGCCTTTTCCGGTGCTCCGCCGGAGGGGGAACCGGTAACGGAGGGCTTCTACATCAACACCATAGCCTCTCCGATAAAGTGTGAGTAGCTTACCACAGACCTTCGGGTCCATAGTTATTAGCTAGATGGCTTCCTCTCTCTCTTTGGATCTCAATACAAAGTTCTCCTTGATCTTCTTGGAGATCTATTCGATGTAATTCTTTTTGCGGTGTGTTTGTCGAGATCCGATGAATTGTGGGTTTATGATCAAGATTATCTATGAACAATATTTGAATCTCCTCTCAATTCTTTTATGTAATATTTACATCGAATAGATCTCCAAAAAGAACCCAGTGACAGTAGGGGCAGCAAGGCACGTATTGTATTGTTGCCATCGAGGATAAAAAGATGGGGTTTATATCATATTGCTTGAGTTTATCCCTCTACATCATGTCATCTTGCCTAATACATTATTCTGTTCTTATGACTTAATACTCTAGATGCATGATGGATAGCGGTCGATGTGTGGAGTAATAGTAGTAGATGCAGAATTGTTTCGATCTACTTGTCGCGGACGTGATGCATATATACATGATCATGCCTAGATATTCTCATAACTATGCACTTTTCTATCAATTGCTCGACAATAATTTGTTCACCCACCGTAATACTTATGCTATCTTGAGAGAAGCCACTAGTGAAACCTATGGCCCCCGGTTCTATTTTCCATCATATAATATTTTATTTTGCAATCTTTACTTTCCAATCTATATCATAAAAATACCAAAAATATTTATCTTATTATCTCTATCAGATCTCACTTTTGCAAGTGGCCGTGAAGGGATTGACAACCCCTTTATCGCGTTGGTTGCAAGGTTCTTATTTGTCTGTGTAGGTACGAGGGATTTGAGTGTAGCCTCCTACTGGATTGATACCTTGGTTCTCAAAAACTGAGCGAAATAGTTACGCTACTTTGCTGCATCACCCTTTCCTCTTCAAGGGAAAACCAACGCATGCTCAAGAGGTAGCAAGAAGGATTTCTGGCGCCGTTGCCAGGGAGGTCTATGCACAAGTCAAGACATACCAAGTACCCATCACAAACTCTTATCCCTCGCATTACATTATTCGCCATTTGCCTCTTGTTTTCCTCCCCCCCCCCCACTTCACCATTGCCATTTTATTCGCCCTCTTTTTCCCGTTCGCCTCTTTTTCGCTTGCTTCTTGTATTTGCTGCCACTATATCTGAAACTGGGGAGGTTATTGTTGATAAGGACAATAGTAATAACATGGGAAACTTTGATGCTTTTGATGATCCTGCTGAAGAACCCGCCATCTTACATACTAAAAAGTTTCGAATCGGTAGTGGTAATATTATTGGAAAAGGGGTTATTCAAGATTTATTTACTTGTGTCGGTGCTTTGCCCGCTATGGGTGGATTTATTCTTCATAGAACTATTAGTCTTGCGGGTGCCATATCCTTGCTTATAGTTGAACTTGAAAGATAGTTTATGCATATGCATCCTTGCATACAAAGGATTTTCCTAGAATTTTCCAATATTGATTATTCTTCTGTTAAGCGTGCAGCTACTATCTTTTTGGCACATGAGTTCAGATTTATAATGAAAGAAGCCAAAGAAATTTTTGCGCACTATAGGGTGGACGTTGGTCGTCCTCCCATAGAGGCGATCCTTTTTAATCAAGAAGACATAAGGCGTTTACGATCTTTAGCTCATGTTGCTTATAATGAAAACCTGAGAAAAAAGGTTCCTACCAACGTTCTAGTCGATAGAATCTCCGAACTTAATGATGGTTTTGCTATTCAAAACAATGGGTTAGGATTTTCTCTTGATCAAAGGCTCATGACTTTTTGCCAAGAGAATGCTTATAATGATGAATTGGTTGTGCAATATGAGGGGCCAAAGGAGGAACCCATACCTCCCGGGCTTGATTTTGGGGACTTCTGTCCCATTAAATTTAGCCATTTTGATTACTTTTGCTTGCCAAAAATAAAACTTGCTTCTGAACGTAGGGAATATGAGACGAGTTTTCGTAATTTACCTTATCATTATGGTAATACCTAGATCTATTCTTGCTTTTATGCCTAGCTAGGGGCGTTAAACGATAGCGCTTGTTGGGAGGCAACCCAATTTTATTTTTGTTCTTCACTTTTTATTCCTGTTTAGTAATAAATAATTCATCTAGCCTCTGGTTAGATGTGGTTTTATGTTTTAATTAGTGTTTGCGCCAAGTAGAACCTTTGGGAAGACTTGGGTGAAGTCTTTATGATCTTACTGTAAAAAACAAAAACTTTAGCACTCATGAGATTAGATGCCAGTTTTTACTGGAGAGTTATTTTAGGTTGATTCTTTTTGCAGACGATTAATAGAAAAATTCCTCACGTCCAAAAATTTATTTCAGATTTTTTGGTGGTCCATAAGTATTCTAAAGTTACATATTACTACAGACTATTCTATTTTTGACAGATTCTGTTTTTCGTGTGTTGTTTGCTTATTTTGATGAATCTATGGCTAGTATCGGGGGGTATGAACTATAGATAAGTTGGAATACAGTAGGTTTAACACCAATATAAATAAAGAATGAGTTCATTACAGTACCTTAAAGTGGTGGTTTGTTTTCTTGATCTAACGGAGCTCATAAGATTTTCTGTTGAGTTTTGTGTTGTGAAGTTTTCAAGTTTTTGGGTAAAGATTTGATGGATTATGGAATAAGGAGTGGCAAGAGCCTAAGCTTGGGGATGACCAAGGCAACCCAAGGTAAAATTCAAGGACAACAAAAAGCCTAAGCTTGGGGGTGCCCCGGAAGGCATCCCCTCTTTCGTCTTCGTCCATCGGTAACTTTACTTGATGCTATATTTTTATTCACCACATGATATGTGTTTTGCTTGGAGCGTCTTGTATGATTTGAGTCTTTGCTTTTTAGTTTATCACAATCATCCTTTCTGTACACACCTTCGGGAGAGACACACATGAATTGGAATTTATTAGAATACTCTATGTGCTTCACTTATATCTGTTGAGCTAGATAATTTTGCTCTAGTACTTTACTTATATCTTTTTAGAGCACGGCGGTGGTTTTATTTTGTAGAAATTATTGATCTCTCATGCTTCACTTATATTATTTTGAGAGTCTTTTAGAACAGCATGCTATTTGCTGTGGGTTATAAAATTAGTCCTAATATGATGGGCATCCAAGATAGGTATAATAAAAACTATCATATAAAGTGCATTAAACACTAGGATAAATTTGATACTTGATAATTGTTTTGAGATATAAAGGTGGTAATGTTAGAGTCATGCTAGTTGGGTAATTATGAAATTGAGAAATACTTGTGTTAAAGTTGACAAGTCCCGTAGCATGCGCGTATGGTGAACGTTGTGTGACAAATTTGAAGCATGGGGTGTTGTTTGATTGCCTTCCTTATGAGTGGAGGTAGGGATCGCGTGATGGTTAACTCCTACCAACCCGTCCCCTAGGAGCATCTGTAGTAGTACTTCGCTTCGAGGGATAATAAAATTTTGCAATAAGTATATGAGTTCTTTATGACTAATGTGAGTCCATGGATTATACGCACTCTTACCCTTCCGCAATTTGCTAGCCTCTACGGTACCGTGCATTGCCCTTTCTCACCTTAATAGTTGGTGCAAACTTCGTCGGTGCATCCAAACCCCGTGATACGATACGCTCTATCACACATAAACCTCCTTATATCTTCCTCAAAACAGCCACCATACCTACCTATTATGGCATTTCCATAGGCATTCCGAGATATATTGCCATGCAACTTTCCACCGCTCCGTTTATTATGACACGCTCCATCATTGTCATATTGCTTTGGATGATCATCTAGTTGACATTGTATTTGTGGCAAAGCCACCTTTATAATTCTTTCATACATGTCGTTCTTGATTCATTGCATATCCCGGTACACCGCTGGAGGCATTCACATAGAGTCATATTTTGTCCTAAGTATTGAGTTGTAATTCTTGAGTTGTAAATAAATAGAAGTGTGATGATTTACATTATTAGAGCATTGTCCCATGTGAGTAAAGGATAATGGAAGCAATGATTCCCCCACAAGTCAGGATGAGCCTCTGGACTTTATGAAAAATAAAAGAGGCCAAAGAAGCCCAAATAAAAAAAGAGGCCAAAGAAGCCCACCAATAAAAAAATGAGAGAAAAAGAGAGAAGGGACAATGTTACTATCCTTTTACCACACTTGTGCTTCAAAGTAGCACCATGATCTTCATCATAGAGAGTCTCCTATGTTGTCACTTTCGTATACTAGTGGGAATTTTTCATTATAGAACTTGGCTTGTATATTCCAGTGATGGGCTTCCTCAAAATGCCCTAGGTCTTCGTGAGCAAGCAAATTGGATGCACACCCACTTAGTTTCTTCTTGATGAGCTTTCATACATTTATAGATCTAGTGCATCCGTTGCATGGCAATCCCTACTCCTCATATTGACATCAATTGATGGGCATCTCCATAGCCCGTTGATTAGCCGCGTCAATGCGAGACCTTCTCCTTTTTTTTGTTTTCTCACATAATCCCTATCATCATACTCTACTCCACCCATAGTGCTATGTCCATGGCTTCCGCTCATGTATTGTGTAAGGGTTGAAAAGGCTGAAGCATGTTAAAAAGTATGAACCAATTGCTTGGCTGAAATCGGGGTTGTGCATGATGGGAGCATTTTGTGAGACGAAAATGAAGCATGGCCAAACTATATGATTTTGTAGGGATAAGCTTTCTTTGGCTATGTTATTTTTATAAGACATAAACTACTTGGTTAGCATGCTTGAAGTATTACTATTTTTATGTCAATATTAAACTTGTATCTTTAATCTTTTGGATCTGAACATTCATGCCACGATAAAGAAAATAACATTGAGAAATATGCTAGGTAGAATTCCACATCAAAAATTCTGTTTTTATCATTTACCAACTCAAGGACGAGCAGGAATTAAGCTTGGGGATGCTTGATACGTCTCCAATGTATCTATAATTTTTGATTGTTCCATGCTATTATATTATCTGTTCTGGATGTTTAATGGGCTTTATTGTGCACTTTTATATTATTTTTGGGACTAACCTATTAACCGGAGGCCCAGTCCAAATTGTTGTATTTTGCCTATTTCAGTGTTTCACAGAAAAGGAATATCAAACGGAGTCCAAACAGAATGAAACCTTCGGGAAGGTTATTTTCGAAACAAACGCAATCCAGGAGACTTGGAGTGGACGTCAAGAAAGAAACAAGGAGGCCACGAGGCAAGAGGGCGCGCCCAGGGGGTAGGCGCGCCCCCACCCTCGTGGGCCCCTCGTGGCTCCCCTGACCGACTTCCTTCGCCTATATGTACACATATACCTTGAAAACATCCAGGAGCACCACGAAACCCTATTTCCACCACCGCAACCTTCTGTACCCGTGAGATCCCATTTTGGGGCCTTTTCCGGCGCTCCGCCGGAGGGGGGATCGATCATGGAGGGTTTCTACATCAACATCATAGCCTCTCCGATAAAGTGTGAGTAGTTTACCACAGACCTTCGGGTCCATAGTTATTAGCTAGATGGCTTCTTCTCTCTCTCTCTTTGGATCTCAATACAAAGTTCTCCTCGGTCTTCTTGGAGATCTATTTGATGTAATTCTTTTTGCGGTGTGTTTGTCGAGATCTGATGAATTGTGGGTTTATGATCAAGATTATCTATGAACAATATTTGAATCTCCTCTGAATTCGTTTATGTATGATTTGTAATCTTTGCAAGTCTCTTCAAATTATCAGTTTGGTTTGGCCTACTAGATTGATCTTTCTTGCAATGGGAGAAGTGCTTAGCTTTGGGTTCAATCTTGCGGTGTCCTTTCCCATTGATAGGAGGGGAAGCAAGGCACATATTGTATTGTTGCCATCAAGGATAAAAAGATGGGGTTTATATCATATTGCTTGAGTTTATTCCTCTACATCATCTCTTCTTGCCTAATGCATTACTCTGTTCTTATGAACTTAATACTCTAGATGCATGCTGGATAGCGGTCGATGTGTGGAGTAATAGTAGTAGATGCAGAATCGTTTCGATCTACTTGTCGCGGACGTGATGCCTATATACATCATCATGCCTAGATATTCTCATAACTATGCACTTTTCTATCAATTGCTCGACAGTAATTTGTTCACCCACCGTAATACTTATGCTATCTTGAGAGAAGCCACTAGTGAAACCTATGTCCCCCGAGTCTATTTTCCATCATATAAGTTTCCGATCTATTTTATTTTGCAATCTTTACTTTCCAATGTATATCATAAAAATACCAAAAATATTTAACTTATTATCTCTATCAGATCTCACTTTTGCAAGTGGCCGTGAAGGGATTGGCAACCCCTTTATCGCGTTGGTTGCAAGGTTCTTATTTGTTTGTGCAGGTATGAGGGATTTGGGTGTAGCCTCCTACTGGATTAATACCTTGGTTCTCAAAAACTGAGGGAAATATTTACGCAACTTTGCTGCATCACCCTTTCCTCTTCAAGGGAAAACCAACACATGCTGAAGAGCTAGAAGAGTATGATGGCGTGGATGCCTTCGTCTCTGACTGGCGTCCTGCCGCCTCATCTTCCATCCTTCCCTTCCCTCCCCGGCACTGTCATCACCAACCTCTTTGGTCTATAGCCAGGGAGGGATGCCTCCTTGGCGCCTTCGTCTTTCTTCTAGTGATCTCCCCACCGAGCCCCTGCGTATGACCCCACCAGGGCCCGAGTCGGGTCTTCTCGCTGGTGACGGCGGCCGAGCTGCTCCGCCCCGCTTATACGCTTCTCCTCCATACCTTCACCAGCCCCGGTGAGGGAGTCCCGGATTAGGGGGTGTCCGAATAGCCGGACTACCATCATCGGCCGAACTATCATCGGCCGGACTATCATCATCGACCGGACTCCAAGACTATGAAGATACAAGATTGAAGACTTCGTCCCGTGTCCGGATGGGACTTTCCTTGGCGATACGGATACGTAGATCTCCTACCATTGTAACCGACTCTATGTAACCCTAGCCCTCTCCGGTGTCTATATAAACTGGATGGCTCTAGTCCGTGGGACACAACAACAACCATTACAATCATACCATAGGCTAGCTTCTAGGGTTTAGCCTCCTTGATCTCGTGGTAGATCCACTCTTGTAAACATCCACAATATCAATATCAATCAAGCAGGACATAGGGTTTTACCTCCATCAGGAGGGCCTGAACCTGGGTAAAACATCGTGTCCCTTGTCTCCTGTTACCATCCGCCTAGACGCACAGTTCGGGACCCCCTACCCGAGATCCGCTGGTTTTGACACCGACATTGGTGCTTTCATTGAGAGTTCCTCTGTGCCGTCACCGATAGGAAGGATGCCTCTTCCCATCTTCAAGGACGGCATCTTCGCCGATGGAGCCTTGGCCGCCGGCCAAACTATCCGGCTAGGAGGTTTTCTTATGACCGCCTGTCCGGCCACCGCTTCAACAATGACCTCTCGTGTCATCGAGAGCAATCTTCACGTCAACTCGGAATTCGCCGAGCAGTTAGATCCAGCAGAGCTCTCGTCTGTAAACGAACTCTTGGATCGGATCGCCGCCCTGGGAGTCGCTACAGACTACAATCGGATCGGGCTTAAAACCGATCTGAGAGAGATTAACTCTCCCCAGGTTACCCACTACGTCACGGTGGTAGAGGAACATCGCGACGATCCTTCTCCCATATTGAAAACTAGTCGTGTCCGGGCTACCGAACCCTCCATGCCGGATTCCCGCGGAGGAGCGGATTCCGATCAAGCATTGAACATAAAGTCAGGCATCGGACCAGACTCATTGGACAACGTTCCACTTTCCAAGCTTCCAAATTCAGAAACTTCTCGGCCCTTGAGCCTCGAGATGGGCAGGGTCCCGGACTCAATTAGGCCCGCCCGTCCAGATATATGCGATCTATCTCTAATCCGGCAAGAGCCAGCCGAAACAGTACATCATTACTGGGCCAGATTCCTCCTGGTCATGGACCGGATAAAGGACTGCCGAGAGGAAAACGCAATCTTGATCTTTTGCAACAATTGCACGGACAGGGGAATCTTGAACGCCGTCAGCCATCGTGAAATCACACGTTTCGCTGACTTGGCATCCATAGTGCGTAAGTACTGTGCCATAGAAAGTTTCCGGAAAACCGAAGATAGGTTTTGGGATAATCCGGCCCCGAACATAGCCCCAGTCTGCAACAAAAGGGTGCATTACACTCAGGCGCCAAGTACAAGAACCAAAAAACAGAAGCCCCTTCAAGGGAACGGAACCGTACTGGAGGGATGGCTCAGCAAACCCTATACAATTCACAGTACCAAGGGCGCCACCCCAACACATAGCCTTCGTGCATGTTGGATATTACGGCAGGTGGCCAAAAGTCGCGAGGAGCTTCTAGCCCCGCGAAACCACACCAATAATACCGGTATGGTATCAACAGTCTTCGAGACTTTCGCATCAAACAATATGCGGAAACAAACGATCCACAGCCTTGCCGAAGTCTACCAAGTAGCAACAACAAATCCTTGGAGCAACGCGGCCATCACCTTCAATGCCAGCGACGAACCTAAATTCTGAACAGCCCGAGCACCAGCCGCATTGGTCCTCAGTCCAATAGTGGACGACTTTCGACTTACCAAGGTATTCATGGATGGCGGCAGCGGATTGAACCTCATTTACGAGGAAACTCTTCAAAAAATGGAAATAGACTAGAGCCGCATTGAGCGAAGCAGCACAACCTTCAGAGGAATAATCCCTAGCCGGGAAGCATGCTGCACCGGAAAAATCACACTCGATGTGGTGTTCGGCTCGCCGGACAATTACAGGTCCGAAGAAATCATGTTCCAAGTGGCCCCGCTCAGCAGCGGATACCACGCTATATTAGGACGAGAGGCGTTCACAATTTTCCAAGCCGTACCCCACTACGGGTACATGAAGCTCAAAATGCCTGGGCCCGGCGGGATAATCACTCTCGTTAGTGATCCGGACATAGCACTCCACGCCGAAAACAAAACAGCCACATCAGCCCTGGAGGCACTATCTGAAGCCCAAGCGGCAGAGGAACTCACCGCGCAGCGCGCTACGGTGCACAGATATGACGTGATACTCGATAAGAGATCCAAGTCCACCTCCTTTAAACCAGCGTACGAAATTATAAAATTCCAGGTCCACCCAACGGACCCGACAAAGACGGCCTCCATCGGGGCACAGTTGAACCCTGATGTAGACGCCGCGCTGTGAGAATTCCTTCAGGAAAATTGGGACATTTTCGTCTGGCATCCTTCAGATATGCCAGGAATCCCTCGCAGGCTGGCAGAGCATAGCCTAAACATCCTAAAAGGGTTCAAGCCAGTCAAATAGGCTCTTCGAAGATTTTCCGAACCCAAAAGACAGGCAATGGGAGAAGAACTAGCCAAACTATTGGAAGACAGATTCATCAGAGACATCAAACATCCGGATTGGCTAGCAAACCTGGTAATGGTACCAAAGAAGGACAGATCCTGGCGCCTATGTGTCGATTTCAAAGACCTAAATAAAGCCTGCCCAAAGGATCCCTTCCCCCTCCCCCGCATCGACCAAATCATCGATGCCACTGCAGGGCACGATTCATTGTGCTTCCTGGACGCATACTCCGGCTATCATCAAGTCAAGATGGCAGAAGCGGATCAAGCCGCAATGGTGTTCATTACTCCATATGGACCATTCTGCTTCAACACGATGCCCTTCGGACTTAAAAACGCCGGCGCAACATATCAGCGCATGATTCAGACATGTCTGGCTACCCAGATCGGCAAAACAGTAGAGGCATACGTAGACGATGTAGTCGTCAAAACCAAACACGTCGAAACTCTAGTAGACGACTTGAGGGTCACATTCGACGACCTCCGAGCATATGACATCAAGCTGAATCCGGAAAAATGCGTTTTCGGCATACCAGCCGGAATGCTCTTGGGCTTCATTGTATCCCGTAGAGGAATTGAAGCAAATCCGGCCAAAATCCGAGCCCTATCACAGTTGGATATTCCAAAAAACCTCAAACAGATCCAGAAATTGACTGGATATGTGGCGGCTCTCAGCCGCTTTATCTCCCGCCTAGGAGAAAAGGCATTGCCCCTCTATCGCCTCCTCAGGCACACCGAACACTTCGAGTGGACGGATGCTGCCACTGCCGGACTCGAAGAAATAAAGGCCATATTGGCAACGAATCCGGTCCTAGCTGCGCCCAACCTGGGCGAACCTATGTTGTTATACATCGCGGCAACACATCAAGTAGTAAGCGCGGTGCTCGTCGTAGAACGAGAGACAGAAGGGCATAAATTCCCTCTTCAAAAACCAGTGTACTACGTATCCACTGTTTTAACCCCCTGCAAGTCCCGTTACCCGCACTATCAAAAGATAGCGTATGCGGTGTTCATGGCATCCCGGAAGCTCCGACACTACTTTCAAGAGTGTTCGATAACAGTGGCCTCCGAAGTACCCCTAAATGACATTATAAATAACCGCGACGCAACGGGCAGGATTGCAAAATGGGCCATTGAGCTCTTACCATTCGACATAACTTACAAACCCCGGCGAGCTATAAAGTCGCAAGTTTTGGCTAACTTTGTCGCTGAGTGGACTGAAGCCGAACTCCCTAAAGAGTACGGCGCATACTCCAATTGGATTATGCATTTCGACGGCTCCAAAATGTTGGCCGGATTGGGGGTTGGCATCGTACTAACGTCCCCAACCGGGGACAGAGTCCAATACGTACATCAGATAATGTACACGGACTCCAACAACGCAGCCGAATACGAGGCCCTCTTACATGGCCTCCGGATGGCAATCTCCATGGGCATTCAATGCCTAGAGGTGCGCGGGGACTCAAACCTCGCAATATCCCAAGTAAATGGAGACTTTGACGCCAAGGATCCAAAAATGGTAGCCTATCGCAACGCCGTCCTTAAAATGTCAGCTCGGTTTGAAGGACTTGAATTCCACCACGTAGCCAGAGATAATAACCAAGCGGCCGACGTATTGGCACGCATCGGCGCAAAACGTGACGCTGTCCCTCCAAATATCTTCCTGGAACGGCTGTTCAAGCCATCCGTACTATGGGAAGAGGTGTCCGGAAATAACAAACCAGAGGCAGCCGCAGAGCAATCTGACATAACGGGCGATCCAGCCGACGAAACAACACCCTCAGCTCATGACATAATGGCAGTAATCGCCCCATGGACAGAGCCGTTCCTAGCCTACTTGCTTAGGCAGGAACTCCCCGAAGACCATAATGAGGCCCGCTGCATAGTCCAGCGATCTAAAGCCTACAAGGTCCATGAGGGAGAACTCTATAAGAAAAGCACAACCGGAGTCCTTCAAAGGTGTATCTCCGAAGAGGAAGGGCGAGACCTTCTGGCTGAAATTCATGCCGGACTAGGTGGACACCACGCCGCAGCCCGGGCCCTTGTAGGAAAGGCATTCCGTATAGGATTTTATTGGCCGACGGCCCGGGCAGATGCTCAGGACTTAGTCCAAAGATGCGTCGGTTGTCAGCTCTTTGCTAATCAGAGCCACATGCCACCCACCGCCCTCAAAACTATACCCATTACCTGGCCGTTCGCGGTCTGGGGGCTTGACATGGTTGGACCACTTAAAGGGGGAACCCACAAGCAAAGGTACCTATTGGTCATGGTGGATAAATTCACCAAATGGATAGAGGCCAAGCCAGTTAAAACGGCAGAGTCCGGACCAGTGATAGACTTTATATCCAGGGTAGTACACCTTTATGGTGTCCCCCACAGCATCATCACCGATAACGGCACGAACTTCACGGCTGATGAGGTTAAATCATGATGCAAAAATATGGGCATCAAGCTCGATTACGCTTCAGTCTATCATCCTCAAACCAACGGTCAAGTGGAACGAGCAAATGGTCTAATAATGAGCGGCATCAAACCCAGACTAGTGCGGTCCCTTATGAAATCTGACACGCACTGGGTAGAGGAGCTCGACTCCGTACTCTGGGGGCTGCGGACAATGCCTAACCGTACTACCGGATTCACACCATTTTTTATGGTATACGGCGCAGAAGCAGTTTTGCCCTGCGACATAATTCATGACTCACCTCGAGTGCGCATGTACGAAGAAAGAGAGGCCGAGTTGGATCGGCAGGACAGCTTGGACGCATTGGAGGAAGAACGCGACGTCGCCAAGGCTCGTTCCGCATTCTATCAGCAGCAGGCTCGAATATACCAAAGCAGAGAAGTACGGGCCAAGACTTACAACGTTGGCGAACTGGTTCTACGCCTGCCGGACAAGAAAAAGGACAAGCTCAAGCCCAAATGGGAAGGCCCCTTCATCATCGATAAAGTCTTGACCGGCGGAGCGTACCGTCTACGAAATACGTCGGATAACCGACTCGAGCCGAACCCATGGAACGCAGCCCGCCTCCGAAGATTCTATGCCTAGCGCCGGACTAAGAGTTTGTCCCTTTCCCCCCATCCAAATTTTTTTTACTTCAGCTGCCTTTTGTTTATCTTTTTCTTCTCAACCCTATTCATCAAAGCCTTAAAAGGCCTACTTGGGCATCGTTCGCATGCAATTGATGTGCTATCCGCACTCATTATACCTGGGGGCTTCTTTACCAGAAGCTTAATTATAAGGGCTTCATGCCCAGCACATGTGTCAAGCCTCCACATGTACCTTTTATTCACCATTATATGCATCGATATGACTTAAGTTTTGGCCAAGCTGGGTTGCCTGGCTCCTGTGCTTACCCCTATGTTCCCGATTGTTCAGCTAGGAGGTAAAGGGAGCACCTCTTCGATTGTTACTGCCGGGTCAGTTGGATGTGTACCTCAGACTGGGTGAAGCCGAAAGCTAGCGTTCTTAAGGGAATATTCGGTCAGTGACTTAAAAGATGATTTTTTATCCACTTATTTATCTGCCCCCAGATGTTTTTCTGCTTTTTTCGCAGTCCGGACATGCACTTTAGGGCATGCCACCCCCAGAGGAAAGGAACCCTTAACGGAACTATTCTCCCTGGAAGATGTTTCTTACTACCCATGTAATATAACATAACTAGTTGGGCACTTGTCTGATAAAGCACTAATGACCCCTACGCCTGGTCTTCATGCATACCCCGGTTGTTTCATAACCGAGAAGGTATTCGGACACACTCCGGACTCTAGGGTCCCGAGGTCGAAGCGAAAAGGTCAGCAAAGACAAACGATCTACAATCCGGCTAGAAGGCATTTTATATGTCATTTTATAATACATTGTCAAATCGACTGATTGTATTCTTCCTCAATCCCGTCTAACAGGTTGTCTAATTTACAGTCCTGTTGGGAAAATTTAGCGGCCAACTCTACTTGGCCGTATACTAAACTCACAGGGATCTCCTTCCCATCGGGCCCCACAGGTCCGACTTCGGCCATGTGGTTGGGATCCGCCTTCTTGTACCGCGTCTTTACCATGGCCCAGGCCTCCCTGGCACCTTGGCGGCAGGCCGAAATCTTTCATAAATGGAAGCGCTGCCCCACTCCCTGAAGCTTCTCTACAAGCTCCCCAAGACCCTCGGGTAAGGAGAAGGCTGGCCATAAAGCCTGGATGACGCCGCTCATTGCCTGCCGAACTCGTTCGATCAGTTGCAACAATTCGGGAAGTTGATCACCCGTTGATACGGGCATCTCCTCCGCAGGGCGACCTGTGAGCATACCTGCAGATATATTCTGTCAAATTGACTTCCTCGCCGAACTCTTCTTTTCAAAGGAGTTCGCTCAAGCACTTACTATAGATGCCGCGATGAAGCCGCTGATTCTCCTTAACGGAGCCCAACAGCTCGGCCCGAACGCCTTTCAGCTCTTCTCCAAGCTGGGCATGGGCATCTTGGAGCTTGTTCCTTTCATGCTGCACCTTATGCAGCACCCTCTCGCCGGCCTTTAGTTGGCGCAGAAGTTCTTGCCTGTCCGGATCTTGTCCGGCAGCACTTGCAACGTCATTTTTTAGACTTGCGCAAAGGCCAAATGCTACTTATCTTTCTAAAATAATGCGTTACCAGGAGAGGTCCCTGTGTTTCCTCCTGCACCAGAGAATGCGGCCTCAAGTTGGGCCTTGCACTCTTGCAGCTCCTGAGACAGTTGGGTATTCTTCTCGGTAAGATCCTACGTTTCATATGATCCTTAAATCAGTTAATATAACTACTTTAAGTCTCGGGGGCTACTGGCATATACAACTATTAATTTCTCTTACCTGTATGTATTTTACATACTGCTCCGTGGCTCTGGTAAAACCATCTTGAGCAGCACGAAGGTGCGCGTCCCCCGCGTTAAAGGAATTCAACGCCTCGGGGGAGAAGCACGCGTCACGAAATACTGTCCAGCGGCGCCTGTGATTCATGGCACTCTCCACCTCAGACTTGGTGGCGGACAGTCTGTCGGCATCCTCCGTCAGAGGAACGTCCGGCTCGCGCCTTGTGCTCGCCTCCCCCTCCAGACCAGGTGCTGGAGCCTGGCTGGTAGTAATTGGATTGGCAACCTCCACGCCCGCAGTCCGGCGGGCGCTTTTTTCCCTACAAAAGTCATGAGCACTCAAACGCTTCCTAGGAACGTTGCTCTAAATAATGAATTGTGAGCTACACCTTTGCGGCAACGTTTCAGTCCGCGCCGCGCTCCTCTTCCGCCTACTGGTCCGGACTGGCCTTTGTTGGTCAGCCACCGCGGGCTCGGCTTCTCGCCCTAGGGGCGCCTCCTGCACAGCGCCATCATATACGGTGGTCAGAAATAAGCAAGGAAGGAATGACGGTGTCAGGACTTCGGTCGCAATCACCTGGGAAGCCGGATATAGTCCGGGATAGTCGGCCGTGATGGCGACTAAAGCATTGTCCATGCTGAGCTGGTGGAACACCCCGTCGATTAGCTCCACCTTTATGTCCAGATCCTCTTTGGAGGCCGGATCCTGGGATCTCTCTGGATCCTCGGGTTGCGGAGCTGTACTTAGCATGTCCTCCACGATCCGGCGCAGTTCCTGCGTCGAAAGAAGAACACAATATAAGAAACTTAAGTTTCAAAAAGCATGGGTCGGGCATGCAGAGTGTTCGCTTACCCAAGGCCGGGGATTATTCATGGAGAACCCATTTAACGGGTTCGTCCGAAGGAAATCCTCCTTCTCCCCCTTATACAGGCCGGACAGGATCGTCACCAGGTCTTCGACCGAATCCGGCCCTTTGCGGCCATGATGGGTGGCATCGTCCTCCCCGTTGAAATCCCACATGGGGTGGCCCCTGTATTGTAGTGGCTGCACCCCCCGCATAATGCATGTTGCCATGACTCCAATCATGGACAACCCGGAATGGGCCAGTAACCTTATTCAGCCCATCAAATAATGGACGCTCTTGTCTTCCTCCAGTTGGGGGCTCCGCGGACGCCAACTAAGACGTTTCTTTAGAGGAGCGTTGCTGAACTCCGGGAGGCCGATCCGAACAGGGTCCGGCAGCGGAGCGTCTTCTATATAAAACCATCCCGAAGGCCAGTCTTCGGACGCCTTCTTAGGGGTTCCGGATGGATATCCGGTCCCGGCAATGCACCATATTTCGGCGCCGCCCACTTGATATATGGACCCCTCGTGAGAGCGGGGTACAAGGCAGAACAACCTCTTCCACAGCGCGAAATGGGGCTCGACGCCCAGGAATAGCTCACAAAGAGCTACGTAACCCGCAATATGCAGGATTGAGGCGGGCGTGAGGTGATGAAGCTAGAGTCCGTAGAACTCCAGGAGGCCGCGGAGGAATGGATGTACAGGAAATCTGAGCCCCCTTATCAGATAGGGGACGAAGCATACCCACTCCCCTTTGTTGGGACTTGGGGTAACCTCCGCTTGCTTCCCACCTTTGTAGGTGGCCAGCCCGGCTCGAACCAGAACCATAAAGGCCGGAGGGAGATATCCCCCCGCTTGGAGCTTCACCAGCTCGTTGTGCGGAACAGAACATCTCCTCCAATCTCCTGGCAAAGGGCTGGGAGCGCGAGAAGAAGAGCCGCGTTGACGGTCCATGATGGAATGGATTCTTGGTCGAAAGCGCTCTGATGAGTATTTGCGGGAGGAAGATGATGATTTGGATCTGGATTCTTGCCTCCCTTATAGGCAGATTATTCGCACAACTAGGGGGTAAAACATAAAAGACACCCTGGCTTTTCACATTCGCGCGACAAGTGGAAGAAGGCCATTATTGGGCGTGGAAGCCAAGACGCGCAACATTGATGAGGAAGCCAGACACTGTTCGGCAGGTACGTAGAACTTGAAGGAGAACCCGCCTTGCAACGCCGAAGACTACACACATGCTGGACTTATCGTCATTGAAGCCTGGTTCAGGGGCTACTGAGGGAGTCCCGGATTAGGGGGTGTCCGGATAGCCGGACTACCATCATCGGCCGAACTATCATTGGCCGGACTATCATCATCGACCGGACTCCAAGACTATGAAGATACAAGATTGAAGACTTCGTCCTGTGTCCGGATGGGACTTTCCTTGGCGTGGAAGGCAAGCTTGGCGATACAGATACGTAGATCTCCTACCATTGTAACCGACTCTATGTAACCCTAGCCCTCTTTGATGTCTATATAAACCGGATGGCTCTAGTCCGTAGGACACAACAACAACCATTACAATCATACCATAGGCTAGCTTCTAGGGTTTAGCCTCCTTGATCTCGTGGTAGATCCACTCTTGTAAACATCCACAATATCAATATCAATCAAGCAGGACGTAGGGTTTTACCTCCATCAAGAGGGCCCGAACCTGGGTAAAACATCGTGTCCCTTGTCTCCTGTTACCATCCGCCTAGACGCACAGTTCGGGACCCCCTACCTGAGATCCGCCGGTTTTGACACCGACACCCGGTCTCGTTTGGCCACCTCTGGGTGGGCTGCGACGGGGCTGGGATGGGTTCCTGCCCGGGTGATTTTCTCGTCTTTTCCTCCTTCCACCGCAGTGCCCAGGGGAGGGAAAACAAGAAGAGGAGATCATGAGGCACTTATCTTTGTTCAATCTTAAATCTGTAGGCACTTGCCAAATTTTAATTCAAATAATGTAATCTCTCAAGTCCATGTTCATGTTTTGTAATGCTTGTACTTGTATCAGCATGTTAGTGAAAAAGATAAACCTTGCTGGGAACCCGTGCATGTATAAGTCCATGCAGAGGTGAGATGCCTCTTTAGTGTAAATAAATGAGTTTTCCCCAGCAGGCTACATTGACGGCACCCTTTTTGTCTGCCAGAGAGCCATATCTGTTGGGTTATAGAGAAAGGGACCAGCCCCCCGCCAACTTCCTTTTACCAAAGGCCACTGCGACCATCCTGACCGAAGCATTGTTCAAGTCGGGGATGGGAGCACATAACTCTAAAAAGAAGTGGCGAGGTTTTCTAATGCATAAGTTATATCTTACAGAACACGAATGGACAAGAGGCAGAACTTATCTGTTTGGCGTGTCGGGGATCGCAGTGTCGGGCAATCTTCTCAACTCCTTGTCGAAGCCGAGTTCACGGCAGGAACCTGCAGCTTCATGCAGATGAGAATAAATGCAGGATGCGATCCTATCTATATGCATATGCAGATGCTCATGAAATGCTTATGCAGTGAAATGGAATGCTCATGCATGCATGCAATCTAGGTTGGGGCCCCCTACAACACTTCTTTATTTTCTCTTGCACAGGGTCATCGCCCCGGCTTTATACAAGGGGTTGCATGCAACTGAGGCAAGGCCTATACAAATGGGTGGCTGCTAGGCACGGCCCGGCAGCCTCGCGCCTTACAGGTAGAACTTGTGGAGATGCTCAATATTCCATGAGTTTTGCAACTAAGTGCCATCTCGGTCTCCAGACGGACTGCGCCCGGTCCGGTGACTCGTACTACCCGGTAAGGGCCTTCCCACTTCGGTGATAACTTGTGTGTACCCTTGGCGGACTGAATGCGCCTAAGGACAAGGTCACCTTCCTCAAAACACCGGGCATGAACACTGCGGCTATGATAGAGACACAGGGCTTGCTGATAGCATGCAACACGCGTAGCAGCCCGGAGATGGTTCTCCACGAGTAGCACAGCATCGTCACGTCGATGTTGATCTTGCATGACTTGATCATAAGCAAGTACTCGAGGCAACCCGTAAATGAGTTCCGTGGGGATAACTACTTCTGCCCCATAGACCAGGGAGAAGGGAGTCTGCCCGGTAGCTCATTTTGGTGTCATTCCGAGGGACCAGAGAGTCACCGGCAGCTCCTTGATCCACTGCCTGCCGTGCTTCAGCGTTCGCCCTCTCAACTTTTCCATTGCTCCAAGGTGGCCCATAGAGGCAAATGAGATTTTGCATCCGAGGGCATGAACATATTGCATGAAGGCACGGCTCGTGAACTGGGTGCTATTGTCGGTGATGATCCTGCCGGAACTCCAAAATGACACACCAGATCTTTCAAGAACTTGATAGCTGACTGAGCAGTCACCTTTCTCATGGTAGTCACTTCCGGCCACTTTGTAAACTTGTCAATGGCAACGAACAAGAATTCAAAGCCCTCGATTGCTCGAGGGAAGGGGCTGAGGATATTGAGCCCCCATACCAAAAATGCCCATGATAGAGGGATTGTCTGAAGTGCTTGGGCAGGCAGGTGGTTTTTCTTGGAATGGAACTGGTAGGCTTCACACTTAGTGATTAGCTCGATCGCATCTTGGAGGGATGTGGGCCAATAGAATCCTTGCTGGAATGCTTTCCCAACTAATGCCTTGATCCAATGTGGGAGCCGCACATTTCTTTGTGTATCTCAGCCAGCAGTTCCTTTCCTTCTTCCCGGTAGACACACTTCAATTTCACACCGTTGGGCCTCCTTCTGTACAGAGTGTCATCGACAAACTGATACATACTGGCCCTTTGGGCTACTTTTTCAGCTTCGTCTTGGTCGTCGGGAAGCTCTCTAGTCTGGAGGAAGCGGACAATGTGACTTGCCCAAGTTGGAGCCTGAGGCTCGGCAACGAGGACCAGCGGCACCTCCTCTGCTGTCGGAGCACCAGCCTCGTACGCGGGGTCCATGGGCCCGGCTAGAGGGGGTGGTCCGGCAGACTGTGAAGAGTTGTTTCCGGCAGGATCTCTGCCGGGAATGGACGGCTCTACCGGGAGAGGCTTACCGGTGTCCAACTTTCTCCTTTTCCGGGCCATTTTTGCTGGGGATTCGGAGGGCGGAGTAAGATGGAGAACAAAAGTTCCTGGTTCCACAAGAAGCTTCTGTGCAGCACACTTTGACAAATGATCAGCTATGCTGTTTTCTGCACGGGGTACATGCTCTGTTTGCAATCCGTCGAAGTGCTCCTCCAATCTTCTCACTTCCTCGACATATTCCTCCATCAATGGACTTTGATAATCTTTGTTGACTTTTCTCACCACAACCTGTGAATCTCCTCGAATGATTAGCTTCTTAATTCCCAATTTTGCTGCAATCCTGAGCCCGGCAAGGAGCCTTTCATACTCTGTTGTATTGTCGGCGGCTTCTTCCCGGGCAAAATGCATTTGGACGATGTATTTCAAGTGCTCCCTGGAGGGGGCAACAAGAAGCACGCCAGCCCCTGCACCTTGTAGGGAAAAGGCACCTTCAAAATACATAATCCATTCTTGGGGCGATTCCTTGTCGGGGATAACTGTTTATGTTACTTCCTCATCAGGGGTTGGCGTCCATTATGCAATAAACTCTGCCAATTCCCTGCTTTGGACAGTTGATGTGCTCTCAAATTTCAAACCAAAGCTGGATAGCTCCAAAGCCCACTCCACTATCCTACGGGTGGCCTCAGGGTTTCAGAGTATCCGTTGTAACAGGAAATGAGTGACAACCGTGATCTCATGGGCTTGGAAGTAGTGGCGCGGTTTCTTTGAGGCCATGATGAGACCAAAAATCAACTTTTGCACGCCATAGTACCTCGACCTAGCCCCCTGTAACAAGGAGTTGATGAAGTACACTGGGTGTTGCACCACTTTCTTCCTTGTCGCGTCCTTGGGGTTGCCCTCATTGTCGTGCTCACTACTGTCCTGAACCTTGTCTGACTCTGCCGGTCTTTGTGCACTCTCTGCTTCATCCACTTCTCACTGTGCCACCAAGGCTACACTGACCACTTGGTTGGTTGCCGCTAGGTATAGCAGCAGCGGCTCCTGGGGTTTGGGAGCAACCAAGGTAGGAACGGAAGATAGGTAGGCCTTCAAATCTTGCAAAGCTGCATCCGCTTCTGGTGTCCACTTCATAGGGCCCGGCTTCTTCAAAATTTTGAAGAACGGCAGGGCACGCTCGGCAGACTTGGAGATGAATCTGCTTAGCACGGCAACACATCGTGTAAGGCGCCTTACATCCTTAACTGTCCTTGGCGCTTGGATCTTCTCGATGGCCTTGATATTGTTGGGATTAGCTTCGATCCCCCTTTGGGACACAAAGTACCCAAGCAGCTTGTCGGAGGGAACGCCAAACACACATTTCTCTAGGTTGAGCTTCAAGTTGATCTTGCACAGATTTGCAAATGTCTCCTCGAGATCTTGGATAAGAGTTGCTTTGTCCTTTGTTTTGACCACAATATCATCCATATAAGCTTCAATGTTTCTGTGTAGCTGAGGTTCAAAACCAATCTGGACTGCCCTTCCAAAGGTGGACCCGACACTCTTTAATCCGAATGGCATGCGGACAAAGCAGTACGTACCACACGGAGTGATGAACGACGTCTTCTCCTCAACTTCTTTGGACATGAAGATCTGGTGATATCCAGAATAGGCATCCAGAAATGAGAGCAAATCACAGCCTGATGTGGAATCCACAATCTGATCAACATGCGGCAATGGAAATGGGTCCTTCGGGCAAGCCTTGTTGAGATCTGTCAAATCAATGCACAACCTCCACTTCCCGTTTGCCTTCCGGGACACTACTAGGTTGGCTAGCCAAGTGGCATGTAGCACTCCTCTGACCAAACCAGCTGCCTCAAGCTTCTTGATTTCTTGTGCAATAAACTGCTGGCTCTCCAAGGCCTGCTTCTGGATTTTATTTTTAATAGGTCTGGCATGTGGGCAGATAGCAAGGTGGTGCTTGATTACCTCCCTAGGAACACCGGGGATATCAGATGGTTGCCAGGCAAACACATCAACATTCGCCCGCAGGAAGGCAACGAGCGTGCTTTCCTATTTGTCATCGAGGGTGGCGCTGATAGTGAAAGTACCATCAACGTGAGCCAGTCCTGACGGGACCTTTTTCACTTGGGGTGCACCAACCTTGGATTTCTTGTTGTGGGAGCACTCCGGCACGTCGTCAACGGGTGCCATGCACTTGGTGGGGGCACGCTTCCAGGACTCTTTGCTAGAGGTCCTACAATCCTCCTTCTTTCCTTTGTTCTCCTTGGCAGGAACCGCTGCTACCGCTGCCTCTGCCGCGACCGCATCCCACTACATCTTGTCCACACAAATGATGGCATCTTTCTCATCTGATGGGATGGTGAGAACTCCCAGTGGCCCATGCATCTTCAGGGGGTTGTAGGCATAGTGGGATGCTGCCATGAACATAGCCAAAGCCGGGCATCCAAGGATCCCATTCTACGGCAGGGGGAGATCGACCACGTCAAACACAATCTTCTCGGTCTGGTAATTCAGTTCTCCCCCAAACGTTACCTGCAACGTGATCTTTCCCTTAGGATGACTCCTGCCAGGATTAACACCTTGAAACGTGTCGGTAACCTCTAGCTCTTCCTTTGTTATCTGCAGCCTGCTAATGGCTACTGGGGAAATCAGATTCAGCAAGGCCCTGCCGTCCACCAACATCTTCGTGACCTTGAGGTTGTGAATTGTTGGAGAAACCAACAAAGACAAGCACCCTACCACAGTGGTATGGCTAGGATGATCCTCCTCGTCCAAGATTATGGGCATACGGACCATTTGAGCGGCTTTCAGGCCTCTGGCGCTGGTTCCATGGCATTGACCTCTCGTGCACATCGCCTGAGCTAGCGGTGAGAGGTGTGCAGAGATGCACCCCCATCAATGCAAAGGGCGTCAGTGGCCTTCTGAAACTCTTGCTCATTTTTGATCTTCATCCCCTCTATCACTCTCATCATCACAACCTTCCTTCTCTCGACCCTTGGCGGGTTTTCCTTGGTTCCAAAAGGGCTTGCCGGGGTGATTTACTTCACCACCTCGGCCCTTTCCGCCAGCTATATTCTGACCCTTTTCCTTATCACGCTTCTCATACTATGCTCTTTGTCTCCTGACCAACTGCACAACCTCATAGCACTCTTGCAGGTCATGGCCCTTGGTCCGATGGATCTTAAAGTATGGTCCATCGCCCTTCTCGGCCTTCTCGGCAGCCGCAGCCTCCCGGCAATTAGCGCACACGGCAGTCTCCTTATCGAGGATCTCAGCCTTGGCGATCTTGTCGGTACTAGGGGTGCTTGTTCCTTCAACAGTCATCACTGCCTTATCCCTCTGCTTCTTACTGCGCTTCTTGCTCTTCTTCTGACTAGTGGACTCATCATCATCCTCTGAATCCATATTGGCGCAATCCTCCTCTCCGGGCAACTTCCTTCCCACCTCCATCCGAGCACACTTATCCACTAGGGTGTACAACTCCTTCACAGTCTTGGGAAACCGCACGTTCATCTTAGAACAAATCCGGCGGTTGCCCACATTGGACTGGAAGGCAGCTATCACAGCTGCTGGATGGATATGCGGAATATTTCGATGAACTTTGCTGAATCTTTGTAAATACTTACGCAGGGTTTCTCCTTCCTTTTGCTGGAGAAGTTGCAGGTCGCTGGGTCGGCCTGGCTCCTGGTGGCCACCGATGAAGGCACCGATGAACTCGTGGCACATGTCTGCCCATGACAAAATGGAGTTCTCCGGCAGGTGCATCAGCCAAGACCTCACATTGGACTTGAGGGCCAAAGGGAAGTAGTTGTCGAACACCTTCTCATCTCTTCCCTCGGTAGCCTGAATGGCGATGGTGTAGATTCTTAGGAACTCTGTCGGGTTCAGCCTCCCATCGTACTTCTCGGGTATCTCTAGCATGAACGTGCGAACAGACGGCCAACGGACTTGCCGCAACTCGCGGGTAAAGGCAGGGCAGCCAACCTCAAAAGGTAGGGGGGCGCCAATACCGAGTGCGGGCTCGTCGATGTCGGGGTTGTCGCACCCATTGGTTTAGTGGAGGTCATCGCGATGTTGCTGAACAACGCAGGCGTCTCCTCTTAGCCTCTCCTCCGGGGTTCATTGTTGGCCTGGACATGCTCGAGGGTCACAGAAGGCCATCAAGACGTCACCAGGGTCTTGACTTGCCCGCGCTCGCGCTGGCCGCCGTGGGGGGACTGCACCGTGGGGATGGCCCCCTCCGTACGAGCAGCAGCATGAGCCATCGTCATCGCTTGGGGAGGCTGTGGCGGGTCAGCTCGTCGTGAGCCCCCAGCTTCGGCGAAACCAAGCAGGCTTTGGATGGTGGCACGCCACTCGTCCATCTGTTCGGCCACCGACGAAAACCTCAGCAGTAGCTGAGCCCGCGCCATGGCCTCCAAGGCAGTGCTTGGCATGGATGATGAGGCAGTCGATCACACCGTCGCTCAGCTACTAACGGAGCCAGCAGTGGCAGCACCATGCCCCTGCTGTTGCGGTGCAACCACTTGGATGGAAGGGTGGTGCGGTGAAGGCGCTAGGGAGGCAGCGGCTCCGTTGGGCGCAGCGGCTCGGTCGACTCGCCCAGGGGAAAGCACACGCGTAGCGGTCGCGCTCATGACAGGGGCGGCCGGAGGGCGACGGTTCGCCCCAGATCAAGCGCCATCACTGCAGCTATGCCCGTTGGTGAGCGAAGCATGTCCGTCGAGGTGTTGCTGATGCTGAGCTCCTCTAGAGTCTCCTACTCCTTCGTCGGACACGAGGGGAGTGGTGGTGGTGCTGCCTGCTCCGACCACACCCCCAACAGCATTCACGTCCTCGCGCGTCTCTGTGCCCCCCCCAACCCGCGACGTTGGAGGCCGCGGGCGGCGGAGCCTTCGAGGTGGATGGATGAGTCAAAGAAGCTGGTTTCTTCTTGGGCGCCATGGTCGGTGGCATCATCGAAGATGCACATGGCGATGAAGGTGATGCACTGCTCACGATCTCAGGTTCGCGCAAGCGATCCCCCTACCTGGCGTGCCAAATATGTCGTAGGAAACCACGGCCACCTATGGGACGAGGATGGCCTCTTGCTGGTTCGGCGGCGGGAGTCGTGTTGCACAAAGAGCAGACGAACATGAGGCAGCATGGCAGAGATCACACGGGTAGTTTTACCCAGGTTCGGGTCATGGACAGGCGTAAAATCCTACTCCTGCTTTGGTGGATTGATAGTGGAAATGTGGTGGTGTGGTGTAGTACACTTGCCCATCAAGGGTTGCCTCAGGGCGACAGCGAATACGCGCGCATGGAGTGTGAGTTATCCAACCTTCTACCCTCTCGAACCATTGCCATGGGCCTCGTTTTATAGGTTAAGGGGTCACCACAGTGCCAAATCAATCATTAGACACTGATAAGATAGCAAATAGTGCTATCATACCTAACTCTGCAGGCTGACAGGGTGCATTTAATGTGCCGCTTAACGTAGCATCGATGGTTTCCCGGCAAGGCTTGCCGGGATATCTTGCCAGCTCCTCACCTGATCGCCTAACACGTCGTATGATGGGTGTCATCTATGGGTTTTATGGTGGAAAGGGGCTGCTATCGGATATCGGGTTCCGACAAAACTCTTAAGGTCGAACTCTGGGGTGCGCGCAAAGATCTACTTCCTACCGATCCACGTCCCAATGCCTCGCCGTGAATCTAAGCTACACGATGAACAACATGAGGGACACGAGGTTTATACTAGTTTGGGCCACCGTTGTGGTGTAATACCCTACTCTAGTGTGTGTGGTGGTGGATTACCTCTGGGGCTGATGATGAACAGTAGAGAGGAAGAACAGCCTCGCGAGGGGTGTTCTTGAGCTGGTGTGGTGTTCTACTTGGGTGGATTCGATCGTCTCTGGATCCTCTCCCCTACTATGGTGGCTACCTATATTTATAGAGGCCCTGGTCCTCTTCCCAAATATTGAGCGGGAAGGGAGCCAACAACGGCCATTTTGAAGGGGAACAGCTAGTACAAGCTATCCTGACTAAAGTTGGTCTTCGACTGCCAAAGGCACTGGTGATGACGTCGTCTTGGGCTCCACCGTGACCTCTGTCCTGCCGCTCTGCTGGTCTTAGTCTCGTTGCACCTATATGGTAACCTTTGCTCGATGCCTCGGTACTTCGCGCCTGCGCTTGCCCCCTTTGCACCAAAGAGGAAACGAGGACATTGCGCGGGATGGGGCTCGCCTGGCGCCCGCATGGTCTCGATCGTCATGGCTTGCATCATGAGCACCTCGCGAGGTACCCCTGCCTCGATCTCTCTGCCTCCTCGTGAGCCTGCCTGGAGAGGCCGCCCCTGAGGAAGCATTGCGTCGTCTGCCCTGCGAGGCTTGTCCCCTCACGAGGGTCTTGAGCTTGGGTTGATGTAAATGGGCCATACTGGAGCACCCCCTGAGCCATGCCGCAGGCTGTAGGCAGGCAAGTCTGGGGACCCCGTTCCTAGAACGCCGATAGTAGCCCCGGGGCCCAAGGCGCGCTCGGACTTGGCTCAGCAGCAAAGCGAAAGGGCAAGTGCGGAGCGCCGCGGGCCCCAACAGCCTGCGGCCTTGGTCGCCGCATGGCGGTTGATTGGTCGTGGGTGTATCCGCTTCCCCATGCTGCCTCGGCAACTGCCCGATTTGATGAGTCCTTGCTGCATGCAAAAAAGAGTCATGATTACCTACGATCGTGGAGGCCGACGGTTGGCCTCCCTAGGGTTATAAATGTGGGGGGCGCAGGCTCCTCGCTGCGCATCTCACTTCCCCCCGCCTGCTTCTCCCTCCTCCTTGCTCCAGTTTCCTGCCGTGTCCCATGGCGCCGACGAAGAGGTTCTCGACCGCGGAGAAGGGGAAAGCTCGCCAGGAAGGGCCTGGCTCCCCTCCGCCCAAGCGCGGCCGAGGTCGTCCCCGTAAGCACCCCGCGACTCCTGCAACGGCTCCTTGTGGTCGCAGCGGTGGTTCTTCGCACGGTGATGGCCGCCCGATGCGTGGGGGGAGACGCGTCGTGGCTGCGCGGCCTCCCCGGCCACACTTTCACTCGGCAAAGGTGCTGCCGTAGTTCATTGTTTGGTCGGCAGATCCGGCCGGCAACTGGCTCCAGCTCCCCCGCTTCTTTGCTGGCGAACTGCCGGCCGCTGGACCTGGTGGGCTCTGGCTGCAGGCGGACGGTTGCTGCACCAGGGCTTCCTGGGTCACAGTGGAGATCTCTGTCGCGGGGAACGTGGCCTTGGCCTGCGGCTGGCAGACGTTTGCCCGTGCGCGTGGCCTGTGCCGGCGGTACACCCTACACTTCAAGTTTGACGGCGACACGACCCTCTATGTGAGGGTGTTCGGAGAAGACGGCCGCCATGTCGGGTGCTGCCTTGAAGATGATGACGGTGACCAGATGCTTGGCCTTGGCGACGGTCGTGACGAGGACGAAGGCGAGCCCGCTCCTGGCGGCATCCGTAGCTCGCCGAGCTTCGGAGGCTCTTCCTCTGGTGGCAGCTCCTCCAGCGGTGGCCGTGATCAGCCACCACGTCGTCGCACCCGCTTCGAGGGCGGTACCGGGACGTCCCGTTGTCGTGCCTCGGTGAAGCGCGGGGAGGAGTCTCATTGAGCTCGGGAGGGCGGTGTGGATCCCTCCTCGCGAGCCATCGCGAGGCACGCCACATTTATTTTGTTTTTCTCCTTTTCCTGCATTGAGAGAGAGAGAGAGAAGTATGGGCCCCCCTTGGGGGCGTGCAAGACTATCATCCTTAAGTGTCATGTTACTTTTATCGTCCCGTGCTGTGTTGTGGTGTTGCGGCTATGTGGTTGCGCGTAGGAACAACTTAGCTTGGGAGGTTTGCTATAGTTTCCGCCTCGTGAGGTACTTGCCTGAGGCCCCACCGAGCGCCTTGAGGTCTGCAAAAATCAGTCGGGGGAATAGCTTTTGAACCTTTGTCGCGAGGGTGACCAGCTTAGGCCCTGTGTTTCGCGTCGCGATGCCCGTGGCGCATGGACCGGGAGGGCTGCTCCCGCTGCGAACTTGAGTGAGAGAGCCTCACGAAATCAGTAGAGGAAAATCTCACGAGGGCGCCCGCGTAGCCCCCCTCGCGAGGCTTGCGCGAAAGAGAACGAGCCGAGCAAAAGCCAGAGACAGAGAACAGGTCAAGCAATGGTAAACAACACTAGAAGCAACTCCAATAAAAGTTCAAATGAGGGAGAACAGCCAACTGCAGAAAGCAAATGAAAAGCCACGTCCGGCACCTAGCCTAGTCTTCAACGTCTTCTCACCAGTGCGGAGCTAAGTGCTGCCACTGGGCGTGGGCAGGAGCCCCCGAGGCCCAAGGGCGGCACTCCAGAGACTCCGGGGCGTGTACAGCCCCAACTCATTATTACGTGAGAGTTTCACGGGCGGCGAGCTTCATAGGCACTGGGCCTTCTTCACAGGCACCGGGCCTTTCTTGGGGCAGCGAGCTTCACATGCACCGGGCCTTCTTTATAGGCACTGGGCCCTTCTTCACAGGCACCGGGCCTTCTTTATAGGCACTAGGCCTTACTTCACAGGCACCGGGCCTTCTTTACAGGCATTAGGCCTTACTTCAAGGGTAGAACCTCTGGAGGTGCTGAATGTTCCATGCTTTCGGAACCTCTGGTGGCGGTGGTGTGGATGGACCACAACACGGATTGGAGCTCCTCATACCAGCCCTGCCGTAGGCCTCCAGCTTCTTCTTGAAGGTCCAAGTTTTGAGGCCCTTCAGGACCTCCGCATTGGCGCGTTCTGCCTGGCCGTTACTCCAGGGATGTGCCACCGAAGCGTACCATATCTGCGTTCCAAGGTTAGCACAATATGTTTTGAAGAGATTGCTGGTGAACTGCGAACCGTTGTTGGTGATAATGCAATTAGGCACCCCGAATCGGCTCATGAGGCCCTTGATGAATTTGACTGCAGAACCAGCTGGGATGGTGCGGACGGCTTCTACCTCCACCCACTTGGTGAACTTGCTGATGGCGATGTACAGGTAGCGGTAGCCCCCAGGCGCTCGAGGAAATGGGCCCAGGATATCCAGCCCCCAGACCGCGAACGGCCACGAGAGTGGGATGGTCTACAGGCCTTGAGCTGGCTGATGAATCTAATTGGTGTGGAATTAGCAGGCTTCGCAAGCCTTCACCAGCTCGATTGCGTCGTTGAGTGCCGTAGGCCAGTAAAACCCGCTGCGAAACTCCTTGCTGACGAGGGTCCGTGATGACGAGTGGTGTCCACAATCTCCACCGTGCATGTGAGCCAGCAACTCCTTTCCTTGTTCCCTGGAGATGCAACGTAGGGAGACATCATTTGGCCGCTTCTGGTAGAGCTCTCCGTCTTGGATGCAGTAGGTTGTGGCCTGCCGGGCCACGCATTCCGTGTCCTCTTCTTTCTCTGGCAATGTTCCCTGCATCAAGTAGTCCTTGAACTTCGCGGTCCAGCATTCCTCCTGAGGCTCCAGTGCCAGGAGCAAGCATGCTCCTGAGGTCGGACCACAGGCCGGGGCTCCTAAGGCAGGTGGTTAAGGGAGCTCCTCCCGGGGTTGCGCCGTGCTTGATAGTGATGGTGCTGCTGAAGGCTTGAAGAGTCGTTCCTCGAAAACGCCAGGCTCCTGAGGCAGCCGCCTAAACGCCCTCCTGGCGATGTCATCAGCCTCTCGGTTGGTGCCTCGGGGCACATGCTACAACTCCAGCCCCCAAAACTGCTTTTCCATCTTGCGTACCTCTGCAAGATACGCCTCCATGTGCTCGTACACTTTGTTGGAGAAGTTGACGAGGAACTGTGAGTCGCCCTTGATGACGAGGCGCTTCACTCCCAGTGCTGATGCAGCCTTCAAGCCCGCTATGAGGCCTTCATATTCGGCTATATTGTTGGAGACCTTCTTGCCGTGCTGGAAACAAAGATGTATAGCGTAATAGAGCTTGTCCTGAGTGGGGGATATAAGCACCGCGCCAGCCCCCATGCCATGCCGTGAGAATGCTCGATCGAATTACATAACCCAGTTGTCTGGCGCCTCGCTTCCTGGGGAAAGCGACCGATCTTCGCCTGCCTCGAGCCATGGCGCCTCTATCCATTCTGCCACAAAATTTGCAAGTGTGGCTCCTTTGACGACTCTGGTCATGCTGAATTCCAACTGAAATGCTTGCAGCTTGATGTTCCACTCAGCGACCCTTCCAGCGGAGTTGGGGCTCCTAAGCACCCTCTCCAATGGGTAGGCTGAGACGACTTTGATGGGGTGACCTTGGAAGTAATGCCGCAATTTATGCAAGGCCACCAATAGTGCGAGCAAGAGCTTCTGAGGCATGGGGTATCGTGCCCTTGCATCCCGCAACACAGTGCTGACGAAATACACAGGATGCTCGACGAGGGTGGGTGCGCCGAAGGAGCCCATGCCCTCCGGAGAGTTGAGTACCTCCTGAGACATCGGAGCCCCCAACTTCTGGCTACTTGGTGAGGGCCCTTCAGCCTCGGGGGTATCTTCCTGCTGAGGCGGGCCCCCATCTGCCAAGTCCTTGGTCTTCGCGAGGCTTTCTCGGTCTGGCGTTGCTGTGGTTGGGGCCGCAGTCGGTCGTGAAGCAGCCTTGGCTTGGCACTCTTCCCGAACCGCCACCAGAGCTGCGCTGGCGGAGTAGGGTATGGCGGTGAGGTAGAGCACCAAGGGCTCCTGAGGGCGCGGCGCCACCATCATCGGAGGGCTGGTCAGGTACTTCTTGAGGTCTTGGAACGCTTCATCAGCCTCTTGTGTCCATTCGAACGGGCCCTTCTTCATCAGCTTGAAGAAGGGCAGGGCACGTTCCCCCAGCTTGGAGATGAAGCGCCCTAATGCAGCTACGCGTCCGGCGAGCTTCTGCATTTCCCTGAGGGTTTGCGGTGGACTCACGTCTTCGATTGCCTTGACCTTCTCTGGGTTTGCCTCGATCCCTCTGTGGGACACGAGGAAGCCTAGAAGCTTGCTAGAGGGAACACCAAACACGCACTTTTCCGGGTTGAGCCGCAGGTCCACTTCGCAAAGGCCCGCGAAGGTTTCTTCCAGGTCCTATATCAGAGTCTTCGCCTCCCGAGACTTCACCACAATGTCGTCGACGTAGGCCGCGGCGTTCCTCCCGAGCTACCGGCCCAAGGCAATATGCGTCAGTCGTTGTAAAGTTGCGCCCGCGTTGCGCAGCCCGAACAGCATGTAGGTGTAGCAGTACACCCCGCATGGGGTAGGGAAGGCAGTCTTCTCCACGTCTTCTATCGCCATCTTGATTTGGTGATAGCCCGAAAAGGCATCCAGGAAGCACAATAGATCGCACTCAGCGGTGGAGTCGACAATTTGGTCAATGCGGGGGAGTGGGAATGGATCTTGAGGGCAGGCCTTATTGAGGTTGGTGAAGTCGACACACATGCGCTCCTTTCCTCCCTTTTTCGGCACAACAACAGGGTTTGCCAGCCACTCGGGGTAGCGAACCTCGCGAATGACACCTGCAGCTTCCAGCTTGCGGGTTTCTTGGACGATGAAGGCATGCTTCTCGGTGGACTGCCGTCTTGCTTTCTGCTTCACGGGGCGCACATTGGGGCACAAATTCAGGTGATGCTCGATCACCTGCCTTGGGACCCCCGCTAGCTGCTTGGGTTCCCACGCGAACACCTCCTTGTTCGCATGCAGGAACTTCACCAGAGCCTCCTCCTGGTCAGGGTCGAGATTGGCGCCTATGGTGAAGGTGGCGTCGAAGGATCTGTCCTCGTCAACTAGTACCTGCTTAGTCTTCGCCTTGTCTTGGGTGAACAGCTTCTTCTTCTTAGTTGGCACAGCCCCCTTGGCCTTGGGGGTGTTGGCGCTGGCGGGCTGCATCGCTGCGGCTGTCTTGAGAGCGAGCTTGAGCGCCTGCAGAGCATCTTTTGTATCTCCAGCTATGGTGAGGACGCTGCTGCTCCCGGGCATCTTCATGAGGTTGTAGGCCGGGTGAGTTGCTTCCATGAATTGGGCCAAGGCAGGGTAGCTGAGGATGGCATTGTACGGGAGGCCGATGTGTGCGATGTCGAAGTTGACCAGCTCCGTGCAGAAGTTGTCGTGGGTGCCGAAGGTCACCGGAAGGTGGGTCTGCCCCAGGGAGCCGGAGGAACCACCTCCGATGCCCGAGAAGGGCTTGCTGGGTCGGAGTTGTTCCAGCGGCACATGGAGGAGGCTGAAGGCCTCCACCGAGAGCACGTTGAGGTCGGCACCGCCGTCGATGAGGGTCCTGGTGACGGCCACCTGGCAGATGGTGGGCGTGCAAAGC
This sequence comes from Triticum aestivum, assembly GCF_018294505.1. Lineage (NCBI taxonomy): Eukaryota > Viridiplantae > Streptophyta > Magnoliopsida > Poales > Poaceae > Triticum > Triticum aestivum. The sequence goes on along the minus strand of NC_057810.1, from coordinate 440,890,037 downwards.
ATCGGGAGTGCACCCGAGCAGGCGGTGTTGGCGGGGTGGTCGTCCAAGCTGAAGGTCAGGTCGGCCTTGGGTGTCGCCCAACCCGGAGGAGCTCTGTGTCGCGTGAGGGTGGCGCCGATCTGGCGGACAAATGGCTTGACGTGGTGGCCCGAGGGTGGTGCCTGCGAGCCGCCCAAGAGAGCTGCAACGACCGGGGGCGCCAGCGCAGCGTAATGGGCGAGGAAGAGGCCGCGCAGCTCCTCCCAGGAGGCCACAGAAGCCATTGGCAGGTGGAGCAACCACATGCGCGGAACGCCGGTGAGAGCCATGGGAAACCAGTTAGCCATGACCCTGTCGTCGCCCCGGGCCTTAAGGACGGCCTCCTCGTATGCCAGCAGGAAAGCCACCAGATCTGCCGTGCCGTTGTAGTGCAGTGGCATCTCTGGCTTGAACTTGTGCGGCCACTGCACCTGCCGCAAGGCGGGGGCCAAGGCTCGGAGCCCCCTTGCCCCAGTGCTAGCGTCGGCAGCTGGAGCGGGTGGCGCGTTGTCCGCCATGAAGGCGAAGCACGGTGTTGATGAAGAGCGGGTCGACGGAAGGGAGAGCTCCGGCGGACCCCTATCTGGCACGCCAAATGTTGGATATCGAGTTCCGGCAAAACCCTTAAGGTTCGAACTCTGGGGTGCGCGCGAAGATCTACTTCCTACCGATCCATGTCCCAACGCCTCGCCGTGAATCTAAGCTACACGATGAACAACATGAGGGACACGAGGTTTATACTAGTTTGGGCCACCGTTGTGGTGTAATACCCTACTCTAGTGTGTGTGGTGGTGGATTGCCTCTGGGGCTGATGATGAATAGTAGAGAGGAAGAACAGCCTCGCGAGGGGTGTTCTTGAGCTGGTGTGGTGTTCTACTTGGGTGGATTCGATCGTCTCTGGATCCTCTCCCCTACTGTGGTGGCTATCTCTATTTATAGAGGCCCTGGTCCTCTTCCCAAATATTGAGCGGGAAGGGAGCCAACAACGGCCATTTTGAAGGGGAACAGCTAGTACAAGCTATCCTGACTAAAGTTGATCTTCGATTGCCAAAGGCACTGGTGATGACGCCGTCTTGGGCTCCACCGTGACCTCCATCCTGCCGCTCTGCTGGTCTTGGTCTTGTTGCACCGATATGGTAACCTTTGCTTGATGCCTCGGTACTCCGTGCCTGCGCTTGCCCCCTTTGCACCAAAGAGGAAACGAGGACACCGCGCAGGATGGCGCCCGCCTGGCGCCTGCCTGGTCTCGATCGTCATGGCTTGCATCATGAGCACCTCGTGAAGTACCCCTGCATTGATCTCTCCGCCTCCTCGTGAGCCTGCCTGGTGAGGCCGCCCCTGAGGAAGCCTTGCGTCGTCCGCCCCGCGAGGCTTGTCCCCTCGCGAGGGTCTTGAGCTTGGGTTGATCTAGACGGGCCATACTGGGCCACCCCTTGAGCCACGCCGCAGGCCGCAGGCAGGCAACTGGGAACCCCCGTTCCTAGAACACCGATAGCTGCCATGTGACAAATGGCCGCCACGTAATCACTCTGCAGCTCGACAACGCACTGCTCGACGATGTGAGTCGTGGTGGAGTGGTTGGTGAGGCGGTTTGGCCTCCGCAAGTCCCGGCAGGCCCTGCTGGGAGGCCTTAGTTATCTTCTCCTAGGGGTGGCCTCACCCCTTGCCAGGGTCGCCTTCCCGGCAAGGGAGGCCTTTCTTTCGATGATATCTTGATTCCCTAGCTTGGTCTTGGTCCCTCTGATCTACTTGTTGGTCCTTCGAATATCTTGGTTTCTTGTACTCTGTCTTGGGTTGGTGCTCCAATTCTTGGTATCGTTCATGTGCACAATCAGGGCAACAGGCCCAGGGTCTGTTGCACCGACATCAGGACCCATGAAGTGAACTCCTGAGGCAGACGATGCACTGCAAGATTCGAAGACCTACTTGTCCTTTGTGCCCACTTTGGTTGCTCCAAAACCACAAGAGCCATTGCTGCTATACCTAGCGGCAACTAACCAAGTGGTTAGTGCAGCACTAGTGGCGCAGCAGGAAGTAGAAGAAACAGCAGCCATGGACGGAATACCTTTCGGGGAGGAAAGTGAGCATAGCCCGGCAAGGCCAGACATAGATCAAGACAAAGAAAAGCACAGCAGCGGAGGCAACCACAAGGACGCGGCAAGGAAGAAGGTGGCGCAGCGCCCAGTATACTTCATCAGCTCCCTGTTGTAGGGGGCTAGATCCAGGTATTTTGGCGTGCAAAATTTGATTTCTAGCCTTGTCATGGCCTCAAGGAAACAGCGCCACTACTTCCAAGCTCACGAGATCACAGTTGTCACCCGTTTTCCTTTGCAACGGATACTCCGAAACCCTGGGACTACCGGCAGGATAGTGGAATGGGCATTGGAGTTATCCAGCTTTGGTTTGAAGTTTGAAAGCACATCAACTATCTAGAGCAGAACATTGGCAGAGTTTATTGCAGAATGCACGCCAACTCCTAATGAAGAAGTATTGGAGACAGTTATTCCCGACAAGGAAGCACCCCAAGAATGGATCATGTATTCCGATGGTGATTTCTCCCTCCAAGGTATGGGGGATGGCGTGCTTCTTGTTGCCCCCACTGGGGAATACTTGAAGTACGTTGTCCAGATGCACTTTCCTCGGGAAAAGGCTACCAACAATACAGCAGAAGAAGAAGGGCTCATTGCCGAGCTCAGGATTGCAAGGAGTTGGGAATCAAGAAGCTGATCATCCGCGGAGACTCACAGCTCGTGGTGAGACAAGTCAACAAGGATTACCAAAGTCCATTGATGGAGGCATATGTTGAGGAAGTGAGAAAGTTGGAGGAGCGCTTCGACGGATTGCAAATAGAGCTCGTACCCCGTGCGAAAAATAGCATTGCTGATCATCTATCGAAGTGTGTTGCACAAAAGCTCCATGTGGAACCAGGCACTTTTGTTCTCCATCTGACTTGGCCCTCCGTATCCCTGGCAACAATGGCCCGGAAAAGTAGGAATCTGGACTCTGGCAAGCACTAGAAAAAAAAGACACATCCGTGGCATTTTGGATCGAACAAATTTTTCTGTCATGCTTATGACACTTCTATGATGATAATTGTGGAAAAACCCGGTATCATCATAGATGTAGTGGGCTCCTACTTCTATGACAAAAAATCAGGACAGAAAATGGGCTTTTCGTCCTGGGCGGGCCAGAGACGTAGCTGCATGACATTCTTTGGGCCGTCCATTACGGACAACACCGTGGTAGAAGCGAGGGCGAGGAAAATATCGGGGAGTTCCCGGTTACGGTGGGTGGTCGGGGGTCGAGCAATGCGCGTTTCTCTCATACACGTACGTGCGTGGGTGCGAGGTGTTGGGATCTAACTGAACCCAAGTGAGGCACTCACCTACTGAACCCAAGCAATTGCACTGCAGGCTACGCATTGCTGAACCCGAGCGATCGATCGATCTGGCCGTTAACTGGACCCGATCGAGCGATTCATTTGCTACTGCTGCTAACTGAAGCCGATCAAACCTGCTGCCTCCTTCCCTTGATGAGCAGTGAGCATTGTTGGGAGGGTGTGGATGAACAGTTCCCGGTGGGAGGTTGGATGAACAGGACCATGTGGTAGTAGAGGTTGTTGCCGCTCGATGAACGGGACCCCGATCGAGCCGGTTGGGGTGGATGAACAGGACCCCATGGAGGGCTGGATGAATAGGACCCCGTGGAGGGTTGGTTGAACAGTAGCCGGTGGAGGGCTGGGAGACGCCATGGGTGAAGAGTCGCAGGTGGATGCTGGAGGAGGCCGGCGGTGGATGAACAGTAGCCCGTGGAGGCAGTCGACGGTGGAGATGAACAGTAGCCCGTGGAGTCCCGTTTTGCGATACGCCACACCCCTCCCGATGAACAAGACCCTCGTTTTGACCGTACCGCTCCAACACAAGTCTGTTTCCTTCGTTTTGCGGTACGTCACACCCCTCCCGATCAACAGGACCCTGTTTCGACCATAGGCACTCGAACACAAGTCCATTTCCTCCGTTTTGCCGTATGCCAGACCCCACTACATGAACAGGATCCCGTTTCAACCGTGGCCGGTCGAACAGTAGGATGTTTCCTCTGTTCTGCAGTACACCAGGCCTCTTTTCAATCGGTTATCCCGTCCAAACCAGTTGGTGAAAGTGAAACTATCCCTGGGTGGTTTTGGTAATTCCTAACAACATATAGCTCATTGAGATAATGCTATTTCAAGATAAATCTTTCAGGAAAGCTCAATGATTGGCATGGCATGGATGAGAAAGGTGGATCCCTCAAAATGATAAAGACAAAAGGATTGGCTCAAGCTCAAAGCACAAGACTCTACATTTTCCATTTTAGTGATCCAAGATCACATTGAGTCTATAGGAAAAGCCAATACTATCAAGGAGGGATGAGGTGTTGCTTAATGAGTTTCTTGCTCAAGATGCTTAGTGATATGCTCCAAAGCCCTCAACTACTTTCTCACATCCACATATGTCCCAAACCAAAAGTCAAACTCGGCCCCACCGAAACCATCATTCCGGCGCCCCCGAGTTCTCATGACATAGCCACTGCCACAAACCCTATTCTTTTCGGTCTCACCGATGGGGATCTCGGTCTCACCGAGATGGGATTGCAATCTCTTTGTTTCCCTTCGTAACATTTCGGTCAAACCGAGATGAGCGATTGGTCCCACCGAGATTGCAATGCAAACTCACTGTTTCCCTTTCGTAATGTTTCGGTCCATCCGGGATGAGCGAATCGGTCCCACCAAGTTTGCCTGACCAACCCTCTATGTGTCCATTACCAAAATCGGTCTCACCGAGTTTGTATAATCAGTCTCACTGAGATTACGTTATGCCCTAACCCTAACCATATCGGTCCCACCGAGATGACATGTCAGTCCCACCGAAAATCCTAACAGTCACATTATTTACTAAATCGGTCCGACTGAGTTTCAGGATTCGGTCCCACCGAGTTTGGTAAGTTGTGTGTAACGGTTAGATTTTGTGTGGAGGTTATATATACCCCTCCACCCACTCTTCATTCGTGGAGAGAGCCATCAGAACATGCCTACACTTCCAACATACATTTTCTGAGAGAGAACCACCTACACTTGTGTTGAGATCAAGATATTCCATTCCTACCACATAAATCTTGATCTCTAGCCTTCCCCAAGTTGCTTTCCACTCAAATCTTCTTTCCACCAAATCCAAATCCTGTGAGAGAGAGTTGAGTGTTGGGGAGACTATCATTTGAAGCACAAGAGCAAGGAGTTCATCATCAACACACCATTTGTTACTTCTTGGAGAGTGGTGTCTCCTAGATTGGCTAGGTGTCACTTGGGAGCCTCAATCAAGATTGTGGAGTTGAACCAAGGAGTTTGTAAGGGCAAGGAGATCGCCTACTTCGTGAAGATCTACCCTAGTGAGGCAAGTCCTTCGTGGGCGACAACCATGGTGGGATAGACAAGGTTGCTTCTTCGTGGACCCTTCGTGGGTGGAGCCCTTCGTGGACTCGCGCAACCGTTACCCTTCGTGGGTCGAAGTCTCCATCAACGTGGATGTACGATAGCACCACCTATCGGAACCACGGCTAAAAATATTCGTGTCAACATTGCGTTTTCTCCCTCAAACACCTCCCTTTACCTTCATATGCAATTGTTTTACATTCTGCTGATATACTCTTAGAATTGCATGTGTAGGTTGACTGCTTGACTTGTGCTAAGTTGCTAAAATCTGCCAAGAACTAAAATTAGGAAAAGGCAAGATTTTATTTGTTCAAGTAGTATAATCACCCCC